>NW_027281512.1:37500-50000 GCF_046629955.1 Centroberyx affinis | reverse complement strand
TAGCGGAGTTCATAAAGTATGATTTTAGCTCACGTAAAAATGAGCAGGCTGGGAAAAGACATTTGATAATGAAATACTCCCCCGCTCTTTATCTCGGTCTCTTGCACTCACATAGCCTACAAAAACACACAGATGCACACACGAGCAGACACACGCAGGCACACACACACACACACACACACACACACGGGCAGTTGATGACAACATGTCCGTATAGACACCAGCAGTGCTGTCAGCATGTGTGTGATGATCCAGTAGAATCTATGTTCCAAGCAGTGGGCCGTAAAGGAGGCAAGGCTGGTCAAATGACTACATCGATAAACCAAAACACTGGAATCCTATGTGAAATACAGTTATTTTCCTTTTTCTCTCCCTGGGTGTTTGTATGTGTGCATGTGGCTGTGTGTGTTTAACGGATGACAGAGATGCTTTTAATGCGCTTGTCACTGCATCAGCCGTGTCACACCTCTTGTGTCATAATTTAATTTAGTGGAAAGTGTGTGTGCATTTGTGTGCATATATGTGTGTGTGCATGCATGTGTGTGCCTATTCATATGCATTCACATGTCCTGGAAGGGTCCTGGTTTGAATCTGCATACAGACAACACGCTGGATATATAGCCCTGTGGATTTTGTGTCCTAGAGGCACTCCAAGAGGCTTAACGTGACAAATACTCCTTTTCTCTGCTTTCCAAGACCCATTTAGCTCAATGGCAGAGAGTTGGTCCATCTGCCTATAACTCCTCTTAAGACGTTTCTCCTTCCTCCTCCCCCGCTCTTTCCCTCCGTCCATTTCTCTTCTCTAGCTAATGAGGATGTTGTCTACCGGGAGCCGTGTTTCTCCTCTCAGTTTCTTCCGACGGCGATGGCTGAAATTTACTGTTTTCCAAAGTGCTGCTTAATGGCGGATGGCAGTTTATTGGGGGTAAGGGAGAAAGGGATTGGCTTGAAAAGTAGATTGGTTGAGATTTTCACTTGTTGAGCTCCTTGGCTAAGGAAAATACAAACACAGAAGAGAAGGTGAGGTGAGGAAACAAAGATCAGCAGTGGATGATGATGATGATGATGATGATGAGGATGATGATGATGATGATGAGGATGATGGCAATGATGATGATGATGAGAGAATGAGACAGGTTGTGAGACAAATAGGTGTAGAGGGTATAAGTAATGTATTATAAATAATATTGGCAAGAGAGAGAAAAAGAGGCTCAGAGACAGAGAGAGAGAGAGGATTGAAGGGGAAAGTATTATGGAAACGAGAAGAGACTAAGAAGGCACTTTGGGCTAATGGCCTATTGCCTTGACTGGCAAAGAATATGCAGTAATCTGTTGGGTTTATGGGATTAACTGTTCAATAGCACTTCTTTGGCTTTTACAGCTCTACACAGGTTCTATTTATGAAACAGCTTTAGAGAAGAGGGGTGCTGATCATGGCTCACATCAGCGTTTCAAATCATTTTAAAAGACAGGAAAATGCTTTAAGTGACAAGCATTCTGGCTCTAAGAGGCTTCAAGAATTTTGGCCATGTGTAGGAACTTGAAACAAGGGGGGTCGGTTCACTTTACCAGTAAAATTCTGAAAATTAAGGCTGTGCTATTATTGACTGATATCCATGCAATTATGCTTAGAGCAAGAGGCTTAACGTTATAAGAACATCACAAGTTTTAACCTTATTTTCATTCATTTTTCCTATTTTTTTTTCAATAGCACATCTGCCAAGACTAATGCAAACGAAACAGCAAAGCTTACAACTGTACACCGATGATACACTAAAGCATTTAAAGATATTGTATACATCGATCCAGAAACATATTCCCCTTGGTACTAGACAGTGTATTATTATTCACAGGTAATATGGCACTTTAACAAAGCTGTAGTTCATCTCATTTTATGCTTACAACAGACTGAGAAACACCTTCACCTTCATCCCTAGTGGTCTTACTGGCTGGTAAACAACTCTGCTGCTGCTAAGTCAAGTCAAGTCAGGTTTATTTGTATAGCCCTTCATCACATCACATCACATCACATCATATCACATCACATGTCTCAAAGGACTTTTCAGAGAGTGAGCCTACCTAGATCAAGCTAATCACAAAGGAAAATTATGTAATACAGTATGAAACAAAATAGAACACAAGGAAGCAAAAAACAAAGCACAAGACACAAAATGGCATGTTGGGAAGGCATAACAGGTCTACCTAACCTACCTAGATGTGCCAAGCCGACCTGGCACCACCAACCTCAGACCCGTAGTGAATACGAGCAAAAACAGAGAAGAATACATGGAAGAAACCTTGTGCAGGCAAAGACGGATTCCCCACCAGGACAGCTGACCATGCAGTAGGTGCTGGGACAAAACAATAAAATGGACAATTAACATGAGAAATGACAATTACAGTTACCAGACCAGAGGTTCAAATAAAGGCTAAAGAAGGAGTGCATGTGTCGACAATCTGTTAACCCACAGCAGCCATGCTTAGTGGTAATGAAACACAGGAACACAAACTAACCTGCACACACATGCATCATGCACATAATAGCACTAACCAATGGTAAATACAAGCATCAAGCATGCGCACATACACACATGCACACACCAAGGTAAACTGTACACAAATTAACATAAATTCTCAGGTGAATCAAATAAACTAACAACTTTTACGGTTGTGAGCCATATGAGCACATTACACTTACTTGGCGCCTGTTTATCAGCTGGTTGTATGTGTGGTAACAAGCTGCTATAAGCGACTACATCAGAAACGTGTGTGTGTGTGCGTGTATGTTTTTGTGCGTGATTGCTCTTCCCTACTGTGAGCTGTTGCCATGGTGACAGTGTTAAACATGTGCTGTTTGTCTACCTCCAGAATTACATTTTGCACAACCTAATGTCTTGTTTTTTTGTGTGCCTATGTGATAAAGAAAGAAAGAATGAGAGAGAGAGAGAGAAAGAGAGAGAGAGAGAGAGAGAGAGAGTAAGCATATACCTGGGTGTTCTCATAGGTTTCTATTGTTTTAATGATCCAGCCCAATTATTGTCACATCTTCAGCGCTTTGAGACACCCTATTAAAAGTGCTATATAAATTATATCTATATTGTTATTAGAATTGCAATTGTATAGTTTCATTAGACGGCAAACAGTAATTGGGAAAACTTCTGTTTTAATCACTAGTATGGAGAGAAGAGAAGAGAAGAGAAGAGAAGAGAAGAGAAGAGAAGAGAACAGAACAGAACAGAACAGAACAGAAGAGAAGAGAAGAGAAGAGAAGAGAAGAGAAGAGAAGAGAAGAGTGCAACCTAAAATATAAAATGTGGTTAGGAACACACCCAGTGAAGTCTGTCTCTGTGCCTACAGTAAAACAGCCCTCTGGTTCGATGCTATCTTTCTTCATGGTAGAGGAGCCACAGAGCTGGCTCTGTGAGGAAAGGCTTTACTGCCATCTTCTGGTCGCAAAAGGAAGAGGTTATTAAGCATGCAACACATACTCCTCAAATAATCAAATACAAATGGGATATGTATTGACTTATTGGAAGGCATGAACACATGCATGCATACCCAGACACAGAGGAGCAGACACACACAGACACACATACAGACAGACAGTCAGACACAAATGCACACACATGCACACACATACACACACATACACACACACACACACACACACACACACACACTCTCTCTCTCTGCAGACTCTCTCAGTGGAAGAATGATTGGTGAATCAATACGGACTGACTGAGTCACTGGCAGCACTACACAGAAAAAGGCCATCATAAATATCAGAGACACACAACTATTTTGTGTGTGTGTGTGTGTGTGTGTGTGTGTGTGTGTGTTCAGATGTATGCCATTGCTGAGAGTGTCTCCTGTTCTTCTAATCAGATTCTCCAATAAAAAAAAACATTTTTCTATTGATTATGGATCCCGTTTTACAATCTGCCTCCATATTATATCTACTTAGTGCCTGCCTATTGTTATATCAATAGCTTAAGTACCTGAGGCGAGCCTGCAGAGCTTATAATGTAAAGAGATTTATGTTGAATTCTGCCTTCCTTTGATGCAGTTGTATATGCTTTACATCCCCGATTAGAAACGCGGCTGGTTTCCATCTCTATCTTAGTAGATGAAGGATAATCTTACAAGGTGAAGTGTTCTCCGCCCTCAATCATATTAGAAGCTAAATAAAGGAAATTTTAATGAAGTACAGTATCTTCCACATGGCTAAGTGATTATCTGTCTTCTGGAAGCTATACATAGTTTGTGGGTGGACTTAAGTCTCTGCACACAGTAATATTGCATACTGTCAGCATGTAAAAATCAATTTTTAATTTTGTTTGGGAAAAATGAAGTACAGTGAGCTATGTAAAATGGCCGGTGTGCTGTCTCTTGCCATGTGCAGGCACACACACACACACACACACACACACACACACACACACACACACACACACACACACACACACCATTTCCCCTTATAACAAATATAAGACTGTTTATTGATCCTCTTCTATTTGGTATTCATTATTGGTACCCTTTACTGACCACCACACACTCAGTCCATTGGCTATTTCAAACTTGTTCTAGGCTATTACGTATTTCCTCCCTAGCCAAAAGGACAACCAGAAACACTGTTCATTATGGCCAGGATGTTAATAGACTTCCAAATCTCTCTCTCTCTCTCTCTCTCTCTCTCTCTCTCTCGCTCTCTCTCTCTCTCTCTCTCTCTCTCTCTCTCCCCAAAGACTTCTCTAATAGTGCAGTCAGGAATTGAGCCCTTCTTAACCCTGCAATTTGAGTTCTTAACTGTGGGAAATGGCACCAGGGGTGTGGATGAGTCCCGTCCTAAAATGCTGAAGAATATTACTGGGGTGTTGTGTCTGATGTCTTCAATATCAGATAGATTTCCGGAACAGTGACTTTGGACTGGCTGACAGAGGTAGTGGTCCCCATCTTCAAAAAAATTGTTTGGAGGTGGTTTAAATTATCAAGAGATCACACTGCTCGGCCTCCCTGGAAAAGCCTATGCCAAGGTGTTTGAAAGGAGACTCTGGCTGATGGCTAAACTTAAGATTCATGAGGGACATTGTGGATTTTGTCCTGGCCACGGAACAGGCAGCCATCTTTTTTATCCTCTCATGGATAACCAAGGGGTCGGGGGAGTTTGCTAATCCTGTCTACATGTGTTTTTTTAATTTAGAAAACGCCTTAGACCATGTTCCCAGAGGTATCCTGTGTCAGGTATTGCAGGAGTATTGGGTACCGGGACCGCTGTTAATCATTGGGTCCTTATGCACTTGGAGTGAGAACTGTGTTTGCACTTTTGGTATTAAATCAAGCTCAGTCAAGGTGGGTGTTGGACTCGGTTGAACTTGGTGGATGTGCCTTTTTCCCTCTCCTGTTTGCAAAATTCAGGGACAGGATACCAAAGTGTCGGGAAGAGGATCAGCACCTCCAAAACTGAGGAGGAGGAGGGGAATGAGCAGCTGTCCCATGTGGAGGAGTTCAGATACCTCTTTTACTTAAGGGTAAAAGGGATTTTGAGATTGGCTGCTGGTTAGGTGCAGTGAATGCAGTAATGTGGCTGCAGTTTGTGGTCGTAAACACAGAGCTGACCCACAAAGTAAAGCTTTTCAGTCACACAAGGAGGCTCCTCTGCATTGAGAGGATCCAGTTGAGGGTATTCTGCCGCCTGGTAAGGATGCTCCTCAGGCGCCTCACTTTGGAAGAATACCAGGTACGGCCAACTGGGAGGAGACCCAAGGGCAGAATCAGAACACACTGAAGGGATTAAATCTCCCATCTTTTTTGCCACCGCAACCCTGACCTTGATAAGCAGCATGAACATGGATGTATGGATGGACTGTGGAAATAGAGGCCTTGCACACACGTGCCCATACACACACACACACACACACACACACACACACAAACCAAACGCATACCAATGCAGTGGTTAGAGAGACCCGACCTCCTTGTTGGCAACGATCTGCCCTCATGAAGTGTCCTCCAGCAAGACAAGAGAGTGAAATAGAATACGCCCTATGGATATTAATAAAGGATCATATTATTATTATAGTTTTTTTTATTATTTTTATTGGCAGCCTGGAAAGCCCTCGGTAACATTTTTTTTTTTTTTTTGCAAGATGTGTCCCACCCTGCTTATTCAGTGGCTGTGAAACCCCCTCCTGTTTTGCACACACAGAACACAAACAATCCTGCAAAAACAATCATTATATCATGCAGACCCAGACTGAATATAATGCAAGGACATGAATATACAGACAAGGATGATGATACATAAACTCAAACCCCCATGCACAGATACACACAAAATGTCATGCCTCCTTGGAATATTACACAGGTCATTAGCATACATTGTATTCCCATTCTGTAACCGCATTTATATGACAAACACACACACACACACACACACACACACACACACACACAGACACACACACACACAGCTATTGGTACATACCAAAGTCATTATGATGGTTGGGGCTTGGGGCCACAATTAAGACTATTGTGGCTCTTGTAATCATACTCAAAATACTGTCATCTGATTGGAGCAGACATATCCAATCCCGCGGCCAGATTCTTTTCATAAAGAGGGCCAAGACCTCCGCTCAGTTATTATAGCTGAAAGCACCTTTGTGTGTTTGTGTGTGTCTGCGCATGCGTCTGTTTCTGTGTGTGTCTGTGCATCTGTGTGTGTGTGTGTGTGTGTGTGTGTGTGTGTGTGTGTGTGTGTGTGTTGGGGTGTGGGGAATCAGACATGAGAAAGAGACTGGAAAACTTTACATGAAGTGTCTCATAATAACCCGGGGATCTAACTAACTAACTAGCCTCCATCAAAACAGAGGACATCTCACCATTTGGAGAACTACAGCGGTAAACATGATATATGAAAGTCACTTGGATTCTGCATCTATCATGCATTTCCAAATAATTCCTCTTGGTGGTAGAGCAAACAAAGCAGTTGCAGTAGGAATCAGGGCTGGCTACATCTGAATAATGACCATGAATATTACACATTAGAATCACAAAATCCATTTCTTGACACAATGCCACAAAATACAAAATTACTAATGATGAAATAAAAAAATATTAATAATAAAAACCCTTGTCTAAATCAAACATATTGATTTTTACCAGAATCCGGCCCCATCTTCTGCAGTCTAAAACCACAGCTTAGTAGCAGTGTAATTCCCTAATAAGCTCATGCCATTAGATTAAATCACAGAGATTTTCTTATTACAAAGATCTCCCCCTCACCCCCCGCTTTCCCAATAAAAGTGCTGCCTGGTCATTTTGGCTGCATTACCTGTCTGCTCTCGTATAATAATGTAATTATCCAGTGGCCACTGTAATGATCTTGCTGAATTACATTGTGACCTCTGTCTGTGTGGCTTGCTTTCACAGCTCGTCACTCTGCGGGGTAATGGGGAAAGACTAGTCCCAAATGATCTAGATCTGATGAACCAGTGAGTGCAAGCATGCACACAAGCACTGGCAAAATGGACACAAACATGCACTCACACACACACACACACACACACACACACACACACACACACACACACACACACACACACAAAAGGACACAAAGAAGGGCATAGGAACATGCATTTATACGGACACAAAGTGGTACACACACAGACCTACTTTGCATGGTGTTTAAAATACACTAATAGATGGCTTTCATTAAACGCATATATGATAAAGACATCTTTAATGAGGCGCAGCCGTACATTAAATAAAGGCTATTGAAGAAACTGGTACACATTTCCCTGTATACTACTGTAAAAGCAAGCAGCTAAATGGCTGAGTTCCCCAGTGTTCTAATCAATGCTTGTTCTTTTCTTCACTTTAAACTGCACAGCTAACCATTTCCTCTCTCTCTTCTCTCTCTCTCTCCTCCCTACCTCTCTCCCCCGCACTCTCCAGAGCTTTGACTCTGTCTTTTAAATTTTAATTCTTCCCTTTCATCCGCAACATTGTAGTCTAAACCCTGACGTTTTTTGTCCTCAGAGAAGACAGTGATATGTTTTTAAGAAAATAGGACAGAGGAGAGGGGGGAAATGTCATGGGGGAGTCAGGAAATAGAATAGGAAACATGGCATGGTGGTGGATATAGAATATTCTCCCCCAGCCACAATGTATTCCACCTTGGCTGTAAACCAGGCTAAGATCTGTACATCAGCGCTAAGCCTGGTCAGTGGTGATTGGTCAGATGGAAGGCCTCTCCAGCAGGGCATTAAGTCAGCATCTCTATTGGATAGTTATCATCTCTTTTGTTGCTTTGACCTTTGCATTCCTTACTATTGGTTGTTTCTGTTGACGATTTAGGAGTAAATCTTATTTCACTGTTGCACTTGTAATACACTATGGAGAAGGGTGTCAGCTAAATGGCAGACATCTAAACGTGTGTGTAATGTAAATGGATGCCTGTTGATATTGAGTAGCCTACTAACGCTTTGTTGAGTATGTAGGACACATTTAATAATTGAGACATTAACTAGACATTTGAAAGTGCATCCTTTCATTGTTTTTATATTTATATTGCATGGCTTTTTAGCTTTTAGATAATAGATGTGAATGACAAGAACGATTACAGAAAGAGAGAGAGAGAGAGAGAGAGAGAGATGTGAATGACAAGAACGATTACAGAGAGAGAGAGAGAGAGAGAGAGAGAGAGAGAGAGACAGACAGAGAGAAGGGTTGAATCCTATTCGGACTGACAAGATCATGATAATAAAGACCACCAGGACACCCATAAAGTGACCAATTTTAATTCCTCTGCGCTTTTTGAACACACAAAAACAGTTAACTGCACTGGGCACTAAAAGCACTAGATTGGTGGCCTAGAGCGAGTTTTGACTGTATGTTGTTCAAATCCAGTGGTCTGTGTTGCAAAAGAGAAGTCTGGGACAGGACACAGGATCAATGGGATCCAGTGTAACTCCCATTACATAAAAAAAAAAAACACACACACAAAAAAAACACCACTTTTGAAGATAGCTCATGTTTAAATTTAAATAAAGTTTCCATGCTCTCCATTGAAATTTCCATTGAGTTTTAAGTTGAATAGAACTTAAGTCTCACTCACTCACTCACTCACTCAGAGAACAAGCACAGATCCTGTGCAGACCCACAGAGCATTGTGTTCAATTCTATGCACTGAAGCACTGCGACACGGTTAAATTAGCTAATTCCACAAACGTTACTTAAATACCACAAGATGACATCACCTACCGTAAGTTTGTAAGGCAGCGAAGACGAGTTACTGTCTACATATCCCCTTACTGACTGTGGAATGTTAAGTTTCACTTTTGTTTTCACACCGGGTGACTCTGTGGATTGAGTTCAATCCTGCTGGTCTGCTGTCTGTACATCTCACCTGTGACATCAGGTGCATTTGAGATCGATTTAGATCCATTTCTACACCGTGAACAACTTTTGATTTTTTGCCTCTGTATGGGAAACACTGCATCTCACAGTCAAAGATGGCCTCTAGAGGCCATCTGACAAAGCACATAATCTCACTAAGCGTTACCTGACTGACTGACTGAGTGACTGACTGCCTGAAAATGAATTTGGCTCGTGATGCCCTCAGCTGCACCATGGGAAAAAGAACATCCATATCTGTGTAAATATGTATATGTAACCCTATCTTAGTGATGAAGATATTCATTCAATTATCATCATCTATTATCAGAATCTGAGGAGGGATACATTGATTTACCTGCCTCCTTTCCTAACCTATATAATTTGTATTTGTAAATAGTGACATTGAATTAATAGTTTTAATTAGTGACAAGACAGACAGAAAAGAAAATTGTAAAAAGGAGAGTTTAGGGGAGATAGGCAAAAACAGTTTAGTTAAGAGAGAAGTAACAGTAAGTAAAATAAATCCTAGCGATGTCAAGAATGAGAGTGAAATATGCAGTAGGAGAGACAAGAGAGAGAGAAGGAAGGAGGAAGAAAATGCATAGAGACAGAGGGAGAAAAGAAGACGTTGAGAGAGGAAGAAAGAGATTTAGAGCACTGAGTGGTGAGTAGCTCCCAGCGTCCCCGTTGTCTCGACATTCCAAAAGAGAGCAAGAGAGGGAAGAGAAGAGAGGGAAGATGACAAGACGACTAGACACCAGCATCAAAGCGGGTCAGAGGAAACCAGGCTTGGAAACAATATCAAAGCCTTGAACGAGGGGCACCAGAGGAGAAGACAAGAGCTGGAGTGGCAACAAAGACTCAGTTGTGTGTGTGTGTGTGCGTGTGTGTGTGTGTACTTTCACCAAGTGTGCATGCATATGTCTGTGCATGTGTATGTACTTATGTGTGTGTGTGTGTATCCCAGTGAGTCCTTGCATGCCCACATGCGTGTGTGTGTGTGTGTGTACATTTGTGTGTGCATATGTGCATGTAAAATTCTGGAGTGCTGACAGAGCAAACACATCTCTGCTCGCCACTCTCTTCAATGTGCAGACGAGCCCTTGGCAGCCCAACTTGTCCGAGCATCAGAAGGCAAGGCTACCAACACAGATGGTCAAAAGCGGAGATGCTGGAAAACAAAGAGGTTTGCGGCGCAGAAGTGGCAGCCCGCCAAAATGCCAACAAAGCCGAGACTAAGAGGTCCCACCAACAATATGTTTAGTTAGATATGAGGATGTTAAATGGTTTGGCGGAGAGATTTTCCCACAAAGACCAGGGAATGTTTTGATTTCTTTTTTGCTTGACTGGGTTACATCGATTGAGACATACGGCTGAGATTGTGAGCTGGACTTGATCCCACAAAGTGATGAGTAGTGTGCACCTTCGTCCTCTGAGCTACATTAAGACGGGAATGAAAGGAAAACAAAGAGGGATGTTTGGCTTTGGTGGGGCATGAAATCACTAAAGAATTGGGTTTTAAAGATGTTGTTTGGCCATGGTTACATTGTAGAAGACTGGTGCATAATGTCAAAAGTCTTCTTCGAGTTAAGCCTTTGCTTCTTCACCTAATTTTTCTCCATTGGATTTGCTATTTAATTTTATGGTCATTGTGTTACAGCAAATATTATAATGCGTTGCATAATTAAATTTCCAATATAATGAATTTGGAAAAGTACGTAGAATTTTTTTGTTGGACTTGTTTGACTTAATCTCTCTCTCTCTCTCCCTCTCTTTCTCTCTCTTCTCTCTCTTTCTCTCTTTCCTTCTCCTTGTCTATTTCTTAGAGCTTTAAACTGGATTAAAACACTGAACGTTGGGATTATTTCGCAGAGTGAAAAAGTTTGCTGAATGATAGCACATTGAAAAGTAGCATTCCTCCATTGCATAAGGGTAAGGCTTAACTGGCAAGTGACCAGATGGCCGGTGGATGTGTGTTAGAAGTTTGGTACTATAATCCTTTTCCGCTGTTTTAATCTCTCAGAAACTCTTCTCCCCACACCTCAACACAGATGAAATTGGTTCACCTCCCACGTAAATAGTTGAACTGGCTTATGGTTCAGGACCTTTCAAAGCAAAGTGGTTGCAATAAGCAGAACACTCACTCTTCCTCTCTCTATCGGTCTCTCTCCATCTCTATCTTTCTCCTCGTCTCTCTCTCTCTCTCTCTCTCTCTCTCTCTATCTCACCCCACCCCTCTTTTTCCTTGCGTGTGTGTGCATGATGTAAGTGACTGTCAAAGTCCAAAGTCTTGATATCGCAACTCTAAGCATTTATTTCTGGAACAAGTTTAGCTGCGCTCTGTGTGTGTAAGTGTGTGTGTGTGTGTGTGCACCTGTGTGACAGATTCGCATACGTTGTTGTGACTCCACAGTTATTTCCATGTTGGGTAACATGTCTCTTCTTGGCTGATATTAGTCATCTGTACCTCTAAGCAGCCACTAGTCTCAAGGTTGACAGACAGTTTAGATAGGCCTCATCTGTCTCTTTAGTGTGAGATCCATGGGAGACTGGGTGATAGGGGTAGATAAGGAGGGGAGGGGGCAGAAGAAGCAAGGGACAAAGGAAGAGAGGTATACTGGAGGTGGTGTGACAAAAGAGCAACAGGGAGAGAGGGGAGGGATATGGGAAGTGAGCGGGGGGGGGGAGGGGGGGAGGCTAGGAGAGCATAGGTAATTGAGAGAGAGGGGACAAAATGAATGGGAGAAAGAAAAAGAGACAGAGATACTGGAAGAGACAGATAGGATAGTGGTAAAGACGAAGGCACTTAAGGATAAGAGTGAAAGAGAGAGAGGGATAGACAGTGAAAAAGAGAGAGTAAATTGACTGCCGCGTGTCACATGGAAACAGTCCCTAATTGGCCAATCAGCCGACCCCAGATTGAGCCTGCCGTTTTCTCTGACACTGAGAAAGCACCTGTACCTTACTGACAGACAGACAGACAGACACACACACACACACACACACACACACACACACACACACACACACACACACTGTCTCTCTCTCTCTCTCTCTCTCTCTCTCTCTCTCTCTCACACACACACACACACACACACACACAC
>NW_027281512.1:0-32500 GCF_046629955.1 Centroberyx affinis | reverse complement strand
GTGTAGCTTTCTATTACACACACATTATGCCAAAGACACCCCGTCTTGCTAAAGATCATCCGTTAATGTATTGCTGATCTAATTTGACTCTATGAAATACACACACACAAACACACACACACACACATACACACACACACACACACACATATATTTGGTGAGATACATCTTACTAATGCCACCTTATGAAATGCATGACAGATCTAATAGTCATAATTTTTTCATGTCACCCAAGTTCATATTGCCAGCACTTAACTTAATCTCTGGCCATGGAGATTAGCACTCAGAGCCTTACATGATATCATGACCAATACCTTGTAGATATCCATCAGTACTATATTAGCTCACTGCTGCTCTGCCCCGGGTTCACGGGTTCATATCAAGCTAGTTTGGCTTACAGGAGGCTAAGCTAATTTAGCACCTGGCACACTTTAGCTCAGTGTGACTGAATGAAACTAATACTTGTGGTTTATTGAGGCTTTAGCCCCCAAGCCTCTTTAATAATAATGATGAATGAGCTCATTATTAAGTGTGTGTGCACGTAGGCACGTGTATGTGTGAGTGCGCACGTGCACATGCGTGTGCATGTGTGTGCATACTGTATGTCTGTGCACGTCCATGTCTATCTACATGTGGTTGGGTCGGCTTGTGTGCACTGTAGATGTGAAGTCATGCATATTTGTGTCTGTTCTGTGGTTATATGTATGTGTGCATTTGTGTGTGTGTGTGTCTGTCTACGCGGGGATGGGTCAGTGTGTGTGGGTGTGAACACATATGTTCCTTTGTCTGTGTGTGTGTGTGTGTGTGTGTGTGTTTGGGTATGTGTATGTGTGTGTGTTTGAATCTGCATGTGTGTAAATTCTGACCTTTACCTTGTTAAATCTCTGTCTCATGAGGTTAATTGCTTCGTTTGGCCTCAGTTGTTGAATTTTCGCTCCTTTAAACTCAACTCAATATTCCATTTTCTCTTAATTGTGTGTGTGTGTGTGGGGGTGTGCGTGTGAACCTGCATATGAGTATATCATCCTAACATAAGCCTTAATGATTACCAGCAGAGTGAGTAGGGGTGGGGTGGGGTGGGGTGTGTGTGTGTGTGTGTGTGTGTGTGTGTGGGGGGGGGGGGGGGGGGGGGGGGGGGGGGGGCTTGTATCCCTCTGTCTATTTAATTCTATTATGAGTCCATATGGCTGCGTTGTGCAATATCATGGTTTTGATTTCTCATCATGTGGAACCGCTATCAGATGTTGTTCATTTGCTAAGCTCATTTACTATATGCGTGATGCTTTCAGTGGATGAGAGCGAGATGGAGACAGAGAATCCCAGTTATGAAACAAAATTAACGCCTAAATGCATTTTAATGTAAAGAGATCATTTGGGAATAAATTCACAGCTAATAGCGTGTTTATCAGTGGAGTCACGCATGTGAAGTGTGGTATAATCAGTCTGAAGAAGGTCTGACTGGAAACCACACATCATGGTTTGGCTGTGCACTCTGTTGGTGCTGTAGTTCCAATGCTGGGCAGTAGGGGGTGCTAAGAGACAGGGGGGCAAATGTAGAGATTGGTACTGGGAAAATAGTTCTAAATTGAATGGGGTAGGCAGCAGTGTAATGTGCCAAGGACAGGAAACATGTCAGACATGAGTATATTTTGAATAGGGACTCACCCCTGTTGATTTCCACTTTATTTATCATCCATTGGTCACAACGATACCATACAAAACCAACTTCCAACATGGAACTCCATTGGACTGTGATTATCTTAGTACACACACACATTCAATAACAAAATTAAATACAATTAATTTTATAAAATAAACTGGGTAGAAGCAAAGACATTAAGTGATATTAAGACATGCAGTGACAATATAAAAAATAGACATTTGTTTTATTTTTCTGTACAAACATACATGGACACATATAAATATATAGAAGTAAAAAAGAGTGTATTTTTAAAATACAAAGGTCAATTGTACAATCACATTCCGTATAACAAAACGGGAGACATACCACGATATTCGAGTGAGTTTGCTTTTTCCACAGACACTGTACAATACTGTACATTGTAAAAGCAAAAGAAAGAGCACACAACTGTTGATTTCTCCCTGTGGAGTCCGTCCACACTGCTGTAAACATTACAAACAAAGAAGGATCAAGTCTTCTTGGTGTATTTTTGTTTGAAGTCTTATGTTCATTCAAGCAACTTTTGGAGAGACTTTAATAAACAACTAAGCAATCTGTTAGAGTGCTTGCTTTGATGTCTTTCAGTCACCTTGATCAGTACTTCAGTGCAATACTTTACTTTTCTCTTTAAGTCTTTGCGTTTCATATAGCACTGAGTGGTAAGAGGATGTTTGGTAAATAAACAATACGAGCATTACAATGAATGAGAAAAAGTCATCATAAAGTTCATATATGTTGGCACGAAGAAAAACATTGCCAGAACTTGGTGAGATGCTCTCCCATCACACAGCGAAATCAAGTCATATTTCTCCCCCTCTCTATCTCTCCTTCTCTCTCCCTCTTTATCTCTAGCTCTGCCTGACATCCTGCAGCAGTTTATTAATCTCATTGACCAGCTCGCTGGCATCCATGCCGACCTCATGGCGGCTCTCGCTGCGCTTGCTCCCTTGGTGGCCCTGATGGAAGACGCCATCAAACTCATCCTCCTCATAGTTCTCTGGGATTTCCTCCATGGCTGGCAGCCATTTTAGGTGTGGTGGCTGTCCATTGGTGGAGGTGGAGGTGGAGGAGGAGGAAGAAGGAGTAGAGGAGGAAACATGATTGGCACCCACAGATCCGTTTCCTGGGTTTAGATAGTGGGTATTGGCTGCCCATGCAGCTACACCTGGAGGATAGGCAGGAGCTTTCCCACCCGGCAACAGCCCCTTCCGGTTGTCCTGTGGAACAGCGTTGTTGGTTGTGTGGTTAACAACTAGGCTGCTACCGCATCCGCTTCCTCGCTCAAGGGTCGATGAGGACACGGGCGCGCTTGTTTCGGTGCACTCGGCATATGAGTCCACATTGGGGGGGAGGAGCCGCTGGAAGACGCTGTTCATCTCTGTGAGGAGGGAGCCAGCCCCTCCTCCTGCTCCACACGCATCACTTGCTCCAGCAACAACTCCCCCGGCCCCGACTTCTTCGCTGCCAGGCTCCTTGCCAAAAGTGGAGAAACTCTTGCGGCGCTCCGAGTCAAGGGAGGCCTGGTCGTCATCGAGCGGGGGCTGCTGGGAGGACTCCTCCCCGGGGATGTACATGTTGTTGCGGTAGTCTGAGGAGGAAGCAGGGGAGGAGAGTGGGGGCATCCAGCACTGGTCAGAATGTCCCAGGACACGACATTCATCCGTGCACAGTCTCATAGCTAAAAGACAAAAAAAGAGACACAGAAACATTCAGGCACAGGTTCAGCTACAGAAAACTTTTGCTTATGACATTTCCTTGGGACAGAAAAGCATCTTAGACGCAGGCTCTGTATGAAGAGACACAAAATAGGGAATAGGAGTGATTGGAAAACAAAAGGAACAACTTGAACAACAGATGTGCAAAAGTGTAAGGCACAAATGGACTTTGTTTAAAACGTTCATTGCTGTGGTAGAAAATGTCAATATGCTTGAATAAATCATAGTGTCAGAGACACGGGAGGGAAGATGTTATCTTTGAACAGATACACAGTTTCAGTCAGTCCTTGATAGTGGAAGCAGACATGGGTTAAATAGTTAATAATAATCTGAATAATTCTTAGCATTTCTTTTTTCTAAGCATTTATAACTCTGCTTGGAATACCAGATGGGTGGGCTTTACAGCTTCATGGGTAGTGTCAACTAAGTCTCCTAAATTAGCCTTTCGAACACTTTTTTAAGTATTTGAAAGTCAATGTATGGAAGTGTTAAAACCTTTCTGCCAGTTACTGTATTGAGAGATAAAATAACTGCCAAATCCTACACAAGTGGTACTTCATAATGGATAAAACAAATTGTTTGCAAATACTACTTGGCGGAGGTCAGGTGGGTATATTTGGCAAGTCAACCAAACATCCTAACAGCAGACAAGAGAGACGAACAGCGAAAAAATGTCATATACGTATCTTATGTAGTTGAGGCAAGATTTGTTTGTTTAGTTCTGTTCATATCTGGCATGAATAGCCACATTTGCCCATCTAAATAGAAAAATCTAAACAAATTAAATCTATTGAAGAGAAACAGGGATAATCCTCCCTCTCGGCCCATTATCTCCTTCCCCTCCCCTTTTTTCATATTTCCATAAAAGATAAAGGAGGGAAGAGGGGGGAGAGAAGGAGCAAGAAGGGAGGAAGGAGGGGTGTAACACCACAGAGTCTTTCCCTCCCTCCTTTTCAAAGTAAATAGATAAAATAACAGGAACGAGGGGGAGAAAGACCGAAAGATAGAAAGACTGTCCATGTCTGCCACCCCTCCCCTTTTCCATCTCAATAAAGATAGGGAATACAATAACAAGGAGAGAGAGAGAGAGAGAGAGAGAGAGAGAGAGAGAGAGAGAGAGAGAGAGAGAGAGAGAGAGAGAGAGAGAGAGGAGAGAGGAGAAGCTCTCAGGCATGTAGGAAAAGAGGGAGAGAGTCAGGGAGAGAGAGAATAACATCATTCTAAAAGCAATTACTATGAATTCTCCTCAGTTCAGACATGAAAGCGCACCACTGTCACTCACCGGGGGGAAAAAAAAGAGAAAGAAAAGAAAAAGAAGGGAGGAAAAAAACAGTACCCTGAGACGCATACCGATGAGTGACAGGCGACTCATCTCCGCTCCAGGGAGGATTTTACAGACACGACTCTATCTTAGGGGCAGATAACGCACGCGCACACACATACACATACACATACACACACACGCACAAACAACCAGACACACAGTAACCTCTCTCAGTGTGATAACGAGCGTGGAAATGAGGGCTGTGTGGAAGAATGGGGCTGAGTACAATGGGGATTGTGTCGGCAACAGGGTGAATGGAGTGGCTGTATAGGCAGGTGTAGAGACGAATAATAGGCTTGGTGCTGACACTGTCCATGGTGCTGAAGCGTATGTGTGGGCAGATACATTAGAGAGCTGGGTGTGGTCTGCAGCAGCAAGGTGCAAGTCAATACACTCCCAGCTCGCTTAAGTCAGAATGTGAGAACAATCTGCAATTCTTGGGGATTCTTGATAATTGCTTCATAGATCAGACATGACAAACTAAGGTTTCTCAATATTTGGGTTTTTCAATATTTGGTTTTTCAATATTTGAATCAAATACAAACAGCTGAATTGACTGAATTGAAAACTAACTGAGTCCAACTTATGGGAGGTCACTGGAAACTCTGACTCCCTATAAACTGTCACAAACTGCAGCTGTTCTTTTTATAAAATCTGATTAAGAAGTTGAGATGCAATAGCGCCCTGAGGTGAGGTGACAGCTGAGTGTGAGGTGCTGGGACAGAGTGTGTTATGTATGTGACTCGCACTGGGTGGAGCCAATTTGGCAAGTCACGGTGAGGCAGGTCAGAAAAGAAAGCATAAAACGGTTGTGGTCCACAGCAACTATGAATGCGGGAGACTGTCAGAAGGCTTTAGGTGGGTTATATCACAGCAGCTCACCTGGGTGGAGGCGATGGTGCATTTCAAGGTGGAGCAGGTCAGAGAAGCCCTCCCCCAGCAGCAGCCTGTCCACGGGGGACTCCCGTCCCATGTCATAGTCACTGTCCCCCGCCTCGCTGTCCCCACGACCACTGTCCTTCAGGCTGAACTTGTCCATGTCCTGCAATGCATACCTGGTAGGTGCCGATGAAAAAATCACAAACACACACATAGGTTAGAGGTATTGTATCTGAAATACAAATTGCACAGTTCATACACAAGTTCATGTTTGCAAATATAAAACTGTTTCTTCGTTTTTAATAGCAATGCATTCGGTGTTGCTTGATGATAGCTGTTGATGTCAAAGATTCATGAAAGCTGAAATCTGTCCTTAGAGGAGACTAATGGGGAATGAATCCATCATACAAAACTTAAGACCGCTTCAAGAATCAATCAAATCTCCAGGCAAGGCTAGGCCCATAAATCCTACATGCAGGTGAAACCCATCAATAAATCTAGCACAGCAGCCACTAGGGCCATCAATAAATCTATCATCTGGTAAACTTAAAGTATTTATCAAGAGGATATTATGATGATGTGGGCAAAATAGTGATGGATGCAAACTTTACAGTGTGAGCCCAAATCTTGAAGAGAAATAGCAGGAAACTTGGCGTGACATTTAGACAAATGAGTCACATACTTTTGAACTGAGTGATATTGATATGACAACAACTGGAATATGAAGAATACATTTACACCCCATCACACAATGATAAACAAGTGATTTAAAATGTAAATAAAAACAAAATCTTTTGGGGGAGGAGGGGCTGAGGGTAGGGGTAAATTACCTGTAGCTGCGGGAGTATTTGTTGCCACGGAAACTGGGTCTGGGCTGGTA
The DNA here is from genome assembly GCF_046629955.1 of Centroberyx affinis. Lineage (NCBI taxonomy): Eukaryota > Metazoa > Chordata > Actinopteri > Beryciformes > Berycidae > Centroberyx > Centroberyx affinis. The sequence goes on along the minus strand of NW_027281512.1, from coordinate 26,021 downwards.
CTGGCCCTGATGGAGCATGGACAGAAGCTGTGAGACTTGCTACATCCAAAATAACAAAACAAACAAAATAAAACAAACAAAAAGAAACAGAAAGGGGGGATGAATAACAGATGGAAAACAGGGAAAAAAGAGACAACACAGAAGACAAAATAATGGATGAGTAAACACAAAATGGATGATGGGGAGGCTGCTGAAAATGGATGAGACAAAATGGATGACGTTAAAACAAAGAGGAGGGGAGGAGGGTGAGTCTAGATGAATATGGAGACATATGACTGAGGGGTGAGTTGTGGTTATGATGGAGGTAATGGTGACAGGGTGTAAACAAGGTAAAGACAAAGACACATCTATAATCATCAACAGTATTAATGAGAATCAGTTTGAACTACAGGGCAATGTTGATTAAGTCACTGTCACACATGGAGATGAGCTAATTTGCTCAAACGGTGACAGCTGTGTGAGGATGAGGGAGTTGGTGTGTGTGTGAGACTGTGTGTGTGAGAGAGCAAAAATCTGGAAGGGGAAAGGGGGCGATGGAACACATTTGAAATTATGAGAATAATTTGTGCGTGTGTGTGTGTGTGCTCACCTCCACTGGTGGTGTTGCATGTGCCAGTTCCAGGGCAAAGCTCTCTGGAATGTGATTGGATGAGATGGTCACTAAGCTGTTCAAGGATTGGCGACTGTGGTGGTTCTGCCGACTCCCCATCGGTGCCCGTTCCATGGGGGGCGTGGCAGAAGGCGAGCGATGGTGGGCTCTGATAGGCAGGGTCCCATTCACTGTGGGAACCAGGGTGATGTCACCTTTGTGGATTTGGCGTGAGGGTTTCTTTGGATGGTGCTGGTGGGTCGATTCAGCTACCCGGCAATTGTAGGAGTGCCTGGTGTCTTTCTTCTCCCGATTACAGCGAGCAGCAAACACCACCATGATGACCAGGAGCAAGGCACAGATGGCCCCCAGGGAGATGATGATGATCAGTGATGCATCTAGGGAGGACTCCCCCTGGTCCATCACCTGGACGTGGTTCTCCATGTTCTCATAGAGGGTGATCTTCAGAACTGCCTTGGCACTGAGGCTCTCACTCCCCTGGTCTCGGACCACCACCGTCACCTCGGCGTGTTCATGGGGGAAGTTCTCCAGACTTGCGTTGGCATGGATTTCACAGGTTCTTGGATCAATAATGAAGAAGCCCTCCTCGTTGCCGCTGGTGATGGAGCAGATAAGTTCAGCGTTGACACCTGTATCGCGATCAGTCGCCCTGACCACAGTTACTAAATGACCGGCCTCTGTGAACTTTGATGCGGGTACATCAGCAGTGAAGTTCCATAGCTGGGGCACCACGATGACTGGGGGGTTGTCATTCTCATCCAAGATGTTCAGGACAACTGTAGCATTGCTTAGCAATGATGGTTTTCCTGAATCTTTGGCCTGAACAACAAAGGAGATGCGGCTGACGTCCTCACGGTCAAACGTACGTAGTGCATAGATGGCCCCATTAGACGGGTCGATGGTGACGTAGGTGGAGATGGAGCTCCCATGGACAGAGTTTTCCAAAATGGAGTAGCTCACCTGTCCATTGGCATCCAGGTCAGGGTCATTGGCCATGAGGGAGGTCAGATATGCTCCGGGGGCATTGTTCTCTGATTTAAAGATCTCATAGCGGCCCTTCTCAAAACGTGGTGGGTTGTCATTTTCATCAGTGACATGCACTGTGAAGTGTTTGACAGTGGAGAGACTGGGTGTCCCCCGGTCCTCTGCTACAACAGTCAGACTGAACTCTGACCTCTTCTCCCGGTCCAGGGAGACATTGGTCAAAATCATGTAGTTGTTCTCATAGGTCTTCTGCAGTTTGAAATACCCCTGGCCGTGCAGTTTACACTCTACCTCCCCATTTAACCCAGAGTCCAAGTCCTCCACCCTCACCAAAGCCACAAATGTATCCAAAGGAGAAGCCTCAGATATATAGGCTGCATCCCCATTTCCTTGGGAAGACATGAGATTAATGCTAATGTCCGGTTTATTGTCATTCACATCTACCACTTTGACCAGGATCTTGCAGTGAGCGGGCATTGAGTTTGGACCCATGTCCTGCGCTTGCACATCAATGTCGTAAGAGGCGGCGCTCTCATAGTCCACGCGCCTGATCAGGGTCAGGTGACCACTGTCGGGGTTGATTTTGAACGTCTCCATTATTTTGGGGGACACGTGACTACTGAAGGAGTAGACAATTTTGGCGTTCGTGCCCTCGTCCGCGTCTGTGGCATTCAAGTCAATTAGCATTGTGCCAACAGGTGAATTTTCTGGCAGATTTATTACATATGAGGACTTGTCAAAAATAGGACTGTTATCATTTGAGTCTGCAACACTGATTTTGAGGAGTGTCGAACCTGTTCTCGGGGGAACGCCCCTATCAGAGGCCGTATATTGAAGTTCGTAACCTGAGCGCACCTCCCGGTCCAGTTCCCTAAGCACCACCAGCTCAGCATATTTAGCCCCGTCAGTCCTGGATTGGATGTCAATCTTGAAGAAGTTGCTGGGCTCCAAGGCATACGTGTACAGAGAGTTCTCCCCGACATCGGGGTCTGTGGCGCTGTCCAGGGGAATGCGCGCTCCCACGGCCGCGCTCTCGGAGATCTCAATGGGAATGACGGAGCGGGCGAACTGGGGCGCGTTGTCGTTGATGTCCAACACTTCCACTTCGACGTGAAACAGCTGCAGGTGTTCGGTGGGAAGGGTCAGCACGTCGAATTGAATAGAACAGTTTAGGTTCTTTTCGCAGAGTTTCTCGCGGTCAATTTTGGTCCTGATGCTGATTTCACCGTCCTGCTCGCGCACCGTGAGGAAAGACGAGCTCCCTCTTTGCATAGCTCTAAAGCGCAGCGACACTGTGCTCGGAAGTTTGGCCAGAACATCAGCTACATCGTCTTTCAAACGGGCAATAACCGTGCCAACCTTCTGCTCCTCGTAAATCTGATATTTCAATGTCTTACCGGTGACGTGCTGTGTTGCCAGCGCCAAAACAGCCATAACTTTCCACATTCTGATCAAAAAGAGTCCTTTCATTTTTCCAGGTTGCATGTTTGACCAGTGATAGCCGAAATAGACCCCAAAATAGCTCCAAAAATGCAACACAGCTCAGTTCCCGTCGAAACTTATTAAATGCTGTGCGCTCTCAGTCAGCAGTTGCATTGCTTTCTCCGCGGAGCGAGGAGAAAAAAACTACACACATTCGATTGCTATACAAAATGCAGGCTCTACCGAGTTGCACAAATTTCCATAAAACATCCAAATTGATCTCTATCTCTCCTTCCTTGTCATACAAATCTGTTGCGCACATCCAGTGTGTGGGAGAACCAATTGAGCGTTGCTGAAATCTGTGCGCCTTTCTCCCTCTCCTCCCTGCGTCTGGTCTGTGCGCCGTGCGCTCTCTGTCGCTCTCTCTCTCCGTCTGAGGTGCCTCAGCACACAGGCTTCCCCAAAATAACCCGCCTCAAACCAACTAGTTGAACAACAGCCACGGCCCCTTTCACATCCCAGGGCAGACAAAACGCTTCCTAAATCAAAAGCTGGCTGGTGACCACTCAAAACACACAAGAAAGGAGGGACGAGAAGGCGGCGCAAGAGGGGAAGAAGGGGGTGAAAGAGAGAAAGTGGGGGTAAAACTCCGCCCTGCAGGGCTCACTTTCCACACTTTCAGCTAACAAGCGTGCCCCGACAATGGACAGAGAAGAAAATAACTCAGGACAAACTTTCATTCGCAGAGGCTTAGGCTGCCGTTTTTCACAGCCATAAAACCACAGGAAGGTTTACGAGTCTCCCGCTTCGGGTCTGTTCTCCCTAGACAGCGAAGAGGCATAAACAGTCTAAATTCCCATTAGACAAGAGAAAAAAAAATACTACAGTCACCTTAATCATCAGCTTTGTCACCCTTCAACCTGGCCAAGGGGACAAGGGTTTGTAGCCTCAGTTATCCTAAGCCTTGATAGGCATGCCATACCGATGAGTTATAACATGTAACCAGCTGTCACACCTACATCTGCCTGACGCACTTGCATTAGCATGGATGCTTGCCATGTGCTTATGTGTTAGTTGTCTGTTTTTCTGCCCCCCCCCCCCCACACACACACACACACACACACACAGGCACTCTGCACTTAGATGTTTTAGCATTTTTTTTTTCCACAAACGCCTCCTCTCCTAATCTGTGGCTGTCTATGGGAGAGTATAAGCCGGGTAAGCTGTGTGGCGAATCGCGGTGAAAGGAAGCCGGACTCTAATGAATGCCTTTAAAGAGTTGGTCACGCCGAGGAACAGCTCTGTCCCCCGTGCATAAAGCTGTTCAACATCACTCCAAAACCCCCGCAGGATGGATTTTCGATAACGAGCGCAGCACCCAAGCTCACCAATTCGCACATGCATTTCCAGTTTCCCATAAAAGTAACATTCCCGCACAAACGCAAAAACACACACACAGGGAAAAACACACACAGATACCCAGAGAGAGAGAGACCAAGAGACAGAAGGAGAGAGAGAGAGATCTAAGATTTAACGAATGTGCGCAACTGGGACTGTACATTCTGGAGACCATCTGGCGCGGTTTGTTTGGCACCAGGACCTGGCGATTACAGCCGACCAAACATGGTTCCAGCGGAGCCCAGAGTCCCACACAACTGTGAGGAAATGAGTTGTCATGGGGGGTCGGTGCCTAGCAAGTTGCTTTTCAAGATCCATTCACACCACACCAGTTGGAGAGATGCGTGCGTGCGTGCGTGAGTGCGTGTGTGTGTGTATGTGTGTGTGTGTGTGTGTGTGTGTGTGTGTGTGTGTGTGAGAGAGAGAGAGAGAGAGAGAGAGAGAGAGAGAGACACACACACACACACACACAGAGACTTAACCGGTATCTCACTGACATGCACATCTTATCAATAATTAGGAGTGCATCCGTTATTGTGGTGACATGAAAGGGAGATTCCAATGAAACTCATAAAATATGTATACAAAACGTCACAAACAAGATATAACATATTATAGCTGAAGTCCGAGGTGACATACAGGTGACTGGTGAGGTGCTGGTATAAAGCATACGCCTTCCCTAAAATATAGGCTGCAAACCCATAATTGTCTTTGCCAGTCCCGCTGACCGGTTATTGTCGAGTAGAAGTCATTTCTCAAGTAACCCCAAGCAATTTCAGAAGCATTTCAGAGGATCATAATTAACATTATGAAGAAATAGAAAGATAGAAAATCTGCAAAACAAATGAATAATTTACCACCAGCTGCTACCAATGTCTGCATGAGAAATGGAATCAGCTCACGGTTAAGGAAGATTTTGGCCTATAGAGGGTTATCCATTTGAAGCAGGTAATTCACTTAAACTGTGTGGACTTTTAATTTAATGCTATGCATCTGCACAAATGCTATAGCTTTCTGCACATTTGCTTGGAGATAATAGCCTATTAGATATTCCAAACGTGCATGGACACCAACCAGAAGCTGCCCATTTGACCCCAGAATCTTAAATTGGCGGAAAACGTTTTATCACAGCTTCAGGGTCTATTCATTGCGAGAACTATGTTTGCAAAATGTTTGCATTCAGTCCTGTTTTGCACATCTTTCACCGTAGTGCGCCTGGTATTTAAACAGGTTTGATACGGGCGCGCAGCATTTCCATAGCTCCAAACGCTCACAATGCCATAATGCAATTACTCCCTGCGCCCCAGAGAAGCTAATCACATTTGGAGAACAAAGTAAGCTCCGGAGTTTATGGAAGAAAGGAGAAAAAGAAAGAGACGGAGAAGGGGGGTTGGGTTGGGAAATGTTTTAAACACTGCGCCGAATAAAACAATTAATGTATAGAGGGGGTATAATCTAAGTAAAAAAGCAGATGGAGGCTTAATACATTTAGGCACGCTACATAACCAGACGAGCCGAAGACACTTTCTTTTCTGTCAGTTGAAGAACATTAATAATGGAGCTAATGCAGTAAAAGAAAAAAAAAACTTAATTCGGTCGTGTGAAGCAGGTGCAAGCATGATATGCGTCTTAGATTTAGTCACTTTCTTTCACCCCCTCGGCCCCCCCTCTCCCTCCCTGAAGATAATTTTATTGATCCGTAGGCGGCTACAAAGCCCTGATCAGTGTTTTCACAAACAAATGCAATCAGCACAAACAAACAAACAAACAGCTACAGCCTGCAGGTGCATCTCTCCTCATTATGCGGTGCTTAACAATAGTCTCGGTGTGTCCAGGCCTTGTAGTCATAAAGTGATAGTCTGAATTAAACTTCTGTCGCTGACATTCATCGCTATCTTCTCTCCCTCCTCCCGGACAATAGGCGCAGCAGGTGGGGCGGCCATAGAGATGCGCCTTTGGATCCCAACGCTGGCCCGCTTCAGATTAGACTCGAGAGGAATGCATCATCACTGTCATTGTGCGTGCGTGAGTGCGCGTGCCTGTGTGCGTGTCTGCGTCTTTGTCTGTGCGTGCGTGCGCGCGTGCGCGTACGTGGCGATGGTGGTGGTTTGGTTGTAAAGGCACGCGAGCATCTGTCGCCTCGTCTGCCCGCTCATTGTCACTTATTCAATTAGAGGCGATTTGGTGGTTTCGGGGAGGAGCAGTTTGAGAAACAGAGGGAGAGAGAGAGGGAGAGAGGGATTGGGAGTTTGCTTTCACTGGTGCTGAAGGGAGAAGTTGATCCCCCCACTCCCCCTACACACACACACACACACACACACACTACCACCCCCATCAGACCAATGATTGTTATTCATCCGAGTCTCTCTTTCCCTCTCCCCTCTCCTTCCTTTCATTAGTGGGGTCCATAGAGCTTTATTACTTTATGACTCGTTGGCCACCAATGTGTGTGTTTGTGTGAGTGTGTGTGTGTGCGTGTGTGTGTGTGTGTGCGCGCGCATATGCGTGGGTGGGTGTGAACAGACAAGAGAGAGTGCATTGCCTTGTTCTTGCTCACAGTGCATGGGGTGAGCACACTCTCAGTGCAGCATATTGCAAGCGATGTCAACAGTTGGGCGACAAATTTATAGCACAAGCAGAACTATGTGGCAAAGAAAAGCCTGTCTGGTCACTCACACAAGTCCGCCAATTGCTGCACTGCTCTGGTAGTCCCTTAGCCCAAAACCAAGTGAAGAAAATAGGCTGTTATTACTTTTTCTGCAGACTTTACTGACTTATGCCAGAGGTGTATAAAATATTCATTCCTTTCCTCTCTCTCACTACAAAGTGTCATTTTAACTCTGGTGTGGACATATCATTGGGAAATACAATTACTGAAATCAATTCTATTTTATTGCTTTTGCCATGTCCAGCAAGTCTGAGGTGACTGACAGCCAGTTTGTCAGCTGCAATGTCCTGTGCTTAGCTTTGACTTTTAACAGTGAATTTCCCCCAGTCTTTTTCTGTGTTGTCAGATCAAATGATACACTCTATTCTATTCTATTCTATTCTATTGAATGCATGTAGTGTTTGGATGTGATCTGTCGTGTGTTTTTTGGTTAACACAAGGGAACAGTTTGTGTGTCTAATCATCCAGTCATTGTTTCCTTGGCCTCATTCTCTCTCTCTCTCTCTCTCTCTCTCTCCCTGATTCATTCCTAGCTGACTGCCTGTGTATATCCACATACACACACACACACACACACACACACACACACACACACTTTCTCTGACTGAATGGCATTGACAGTGAGGGGTGCTGAGGTGTGCTTAGCCCCACCAAGATGTGGCACAGAGAAACACAAAGGCTTCACAAACAATCAGCACCACAGCACTCAGGTCTGGACTCTCTCTCTCTCTCTCTCTCTCTCTCTCTCTCTCTCCCTAGGTAAAAAAAAAAACACCTTGGCAAAGTGTGGTTCAGCCTCACATGCAATAGCAAACATTGTTAGGTTGTCCTAAAAGGCCAAGGCAATTTCAACAGCCATGTGTCTGTAAAATAACCACTTTCTCACATTACTTTTTCATCTTTAATCCGCCAACATTTCAGTCATCCTTTTTGGATTTTTGTTGGACAATATAGCCTATGTCTGATAAAATTGTGTTAAAACCAATTGCTAAATCCTACATGTCATTGCATGACTCCATTGGTACTTTTAGTTTTCTTACTTAATTTGGAAAATTTACTTTTACTACATTTACATCAATGTAGAAAGTCAATTTCATTAAACTTAGGGTCCAGGAACCCCATCCAAAACAGAGTCTAATTTTAGCATAGGTGGCAATTGGAAACTGAGAATTATTTCCTTAATGGTTTCATTTTGGAGATAAGAAGCCTTTATCCAATAATATTGCAATGCATTGAAGCAATATAAATTGCAAATGTATATTAATTAGGAGGGCACTTCTGAGCCCTCAGCTCCATATACTTTCTCTAATGCTTTGCCGGAGTCACCTTGAATTAATGGAGAAAACAGAGTTAGGGTCTATTAGTCTAAAGGGAGAAATGCTATCACGTTAGACACGTCCACCAGTTAGTGTGTGTTTGCTTGTGTCTGCGTGTGTGCATGTGTGTGTGTGTGTGTGTCTGTGAGTGCCTTTCAGTGTGTTTCTGTCTATGTCAGTGCATGTGAATGTATTTGTGTGTGTGTGCATGTGTCTGTCTGTGAGTGTGTATGTTTCTGTGCCGGTGCGTGTGAGCATGTGTTTGTGTGTGTGTGATTGACATGTTGTTGATTTGTTGGGGACTGCCTTTTCCCCGATACGATGTCTGTCTACAGCTGATGACTGACAGCTAATTTGTGGACCAGAGATTAGTGTTTTAGAAAGGAACTCTCTCAGAGACATCCTACATCCGAATGGAATTGGTCCCATTTGGTGTGATTTCTTTGTGACAGAAGACAGAAGTTAGGCTGGTAATGAGGACAGGCTAAGCTTATCGTTGGAAGGCGGTCATCACACCATGATATTCAAGTGACAGCTGCTTTTTCAGCATGTCAGTGATCATATGCGAACAGTATTTGAACTTATGCATAGCCGTTACTTAGATTGGCTATTGGCGCAACACAAGCCAGTCCCTTTTGATTGATGTGTACACAAAAGTTGCATTTCCTAGCATGGCATTTTTGATTAAGAGCTTGTAATGACGTTGAGGTCATCTGCATGCTGCCAGAAACCAAAGAATCAAAAGAGCTCGGGGTTTTCTCATCATGTTTGAATTAGGAAATGTTAGCTTGTAAGTAACAGTGCATTAAAGAGGGAGAACAAATAACGACATCAGCCGCAGAGCGTATGGCTAAACTCAAACCAGAGATCACTGGCATGCACACATACATATCCACCCCCACCCCCAGATGCACACACACACACACACACACACACACACACACACACACACACACACACACACACATATAAACACAACATAACTAGCTCCAGAGACTTGCTGGCACACACCAGTCTCTACTGGGTGTGGGTTCTTGTTAGGCGAAGCCGGGGGAAGGGGAAAAAGCTTGTCCAATGCCTGGCCTGCATGATACAAAACCCCTGTTGTTCCCCCGGCTCCCAAACCCGAACAACTTGGATTGATTAGAGCTAAAAAAACAAAAAAAACAAAACGTGAGCTGTAATAACACAAGTCTATACTTGTGGCTGTTCTGTTTCAAACCAGACATCCATAAAACTTGTATGTGTGACTGTGTGTTCTTTAGTGTGCATGTGTGTGTGTGTGAGTGTGTGTGCGTCTAAGCATGCATGCATGAGCGTGTTACTCTGGCAGAGGTTAGGCCCCCGCTAGAGTGTTACATGTTAAAGTGTCCCCTAGTGACCCACTTCCTGGGGTTGGACCAGATTTACGGTTCTTAGGGCTCTGAAAGCTGGCAGCTGTGGAATGGAGGAGTGGAGAGGGAGCGATGATAAAGAGGAGTGGAAGGGGTTGAGGGAGCGAGGGAACGAAGCAGAGGAGGGATGATGAAGGGACGGGAGCGTGGAAAGGTGGAGGCAAAAGTTGAATTATGGAGGGGCTTGATAAAAGACTGGATGAAAAGAATGGATGGGAGGAGGAAAAGAGGTCTGGATGAAGTGGTGGAAGGGTGGAGCGAGGAAGGGTCAAGGAGTATAGGAGTGCAGAATATGCCTGTTAGAGGGGAGGATGGGGTTGAAAGGTATGAGGGAGAAGGAGGCTATAAGAGAGCAGGGAAGGAGAAGGGGGAAACAAAGAAGGGATTGAAGGCTTGAAGAGAAGAGAAATGAAGGTTTGTGTGGGAGGGATTGGCGTAGGAGTGGAGCAAAACACAAAGAGGAACGGAGACTTCTCCAGCATGCCCTCTGGCCTCTCACATGTTCATGATTAAAGCCTCTTTCCACGCGTATTCACACACTCCACCTCTCACCTTTGCATAATGGCAACACAACACTGGATCGATTTTTGACAACCTTGAGTGTGTGTGCATGCTTGCGTGTGAACATGCACCTGCGTGTGTACACATGTGTGCAAGCGTATGTCTGTGGGTGGAGAGTAAGCATGTTTGGAGTATTCAACAGTTATATCTGTGGGCTAGCTGCACCTGAGCACCTGTTGATTTGGTTAAAAAAGACCTTGGGAAAGGTTATACAAAAGAGAGAGATAAAGTGGATTTGGACAATCATGTCTGTGCTGAAGCACTTCAGGATGAAATGTTGTTACAAGCGTATACAAATTGACCACATATTGCACAAGCTGTCAGGCTCCATTCAAGAATGCTAAACACGGTGTTTCAAGTTTATGCAGGGGGATTTGGGACAGAATCCAAACAGCTAACAGCGAATGTTCAATCAAGTGAGCAGGCAATGGATCGCAGAGGGAGAGGCAGGGAGAGAGGGAAGGGAGGAACACTCATAATGGATGATTGGAGATATAGACAAATGATGGCAAATGGACGACTGATGGATGAACTGGAGAAAAGACATTTCATCAAATGTATCTAATTTTAGGCAATTTAACTCATTCTCTTGACAATCAAAATGAATGCCACTGAGTTTAAGTATTCATACATGCCTTTGGCCTAAACATCTCTTCAAAAAGGAATAACTGAAAGATCTCTCTTATAAAACGAGATAACCAGAGATACAAGATGCTGCAGTGTTCACTAACACAAAGAATTCAAAGGAAAAACATAGTTGAGTCATGAAAATTCAGTGGTATTCTCCTTTAAATTTCTCAGCAGCACATGAATAGGCATAAATGAAACGTTCATCACCCTTGCTAATCACCAGACGCGCTGTCAAGTCTGCATCACTCCCAGACATTTATTATGAGCTGCTCTCAGCTAATAAGCAATTAATTCATATCAGAGCTTTTTGTATGCCAAATAAACAGCAAATGGAAAGGAGGGTCTTTCATGGTTTTAGTTTCGACAAACTCTGATACAAAAACATGTTGCTGAAGCGCAAACCGTTGCTCCCAGGGGCCTCATCAAAGGCAGACAGGAGAGGAGGGAGAGATACATAGAGTGCAGGCACAAAACAAGCAGCTACATAGTCATATGCTCACACAGTGATATAATTGTGTATGTGCATGTGACTACACAGTATAATGATTATGCGCGTGCACACACACACACACACACACACACATAACAAACTTTAGAGTACATAAAAACTTAAATATAAGCACATTTTGTTGATAGTCATGCCCTCTTAATTTTCTCTGTTTTTTTATGCAAACTCAACAAGCATCCATCATAATTAGGACAATTAAGTCCCACCTGCACCACATCATTAACACTAGCCTTTGCTCACACTTTATGACTTTTATATATAGCAATATAACTGGCATACAGAATACAGCTCTTCGGTAAGCACACAGGCAGCCTCTCAAGGATGATGGCTTTCATTCGTAATAAAAACAACAAGGCAGGACACAGTGTGCTAGTGTGCTAATCAATAACCATTATCACAACTTCTCACCTGTTTCTGCCCCTGTGCAATGCCCGCTCAATGTCTGATGATTTATTTTGGGAGGACATACAGTAATGATTCTCAATCTGTGCAGACTGAATATTATTGAAAGACTGAGTAGAAAAAACAAATCCGCAAAAATATTGTTGTTCAGTGGAATAATGTGTGGCGTTGCCTGGGCTGTAGCCATCCGGTAGGGTTTGTGTTATTGCTTTTAGATAGACTGAGGCGTCTATTATAAACACATCACAGGAAAAGTATATGGGATGAGATGTCACATTGTAAATACGTTAGGCCTGACATTTGAGAGGGGATTTGACAGAGTGACTCATTACCAAGTGGGGTGGAAACAGTCACATACTGTAGACTAATGTAGGAATGCTGTTTGTTTTCCTATTTTCCCAATGCTCAGTGCTGACAGTATAGTTACAGACAGAATAGGCACAATACCCGTGGTATTTCAGCAGTGAACTGTGCCTGAGCTGCTGTTTGTCTTGTTGATATTGTATCTGTGAAATCTCCTGTCTTCCCTACAATTTTACCTTGTCTCCATCTCCATCTCTATCTCCGTCTCCCCCCCTCCTCCCCTTTTCCCTGTTTTTTCTTTGTCCGATTTTTCTGTATCATTTTGGTCCTTCCTTCAATTGTTTCTTTACCGTTTCTCATGCGCTCTCGCTTCCAACTCTCTCTATCTAACTCTCACTCTTTTTTTTTTTGCTCACAGGAAAGGTGAATGTGTGTTTCACCAGTCTACAGAGTGTCTGGCACTTTCCAATTAGCTTGTATACCTGCTTCTGGCTGTGTAGGAGATAAGATGGAGCCGATACCACCAGGCTACTGTTATCTCTGTTTTCCTCCTGTTACACACAAACACACACCTACCTACACATAGACAAACAAACATGCCCACACACACACACACTCGCACACACACGTACACACTTGCACGAAGACACACTCAGAAAATGCCAGGGAACTAGCTCCAAGCACTACAGATGCATTGCACAGATAGATACAGTGGGCTAACAAGGGGTGGACAAGTGTTGTAATGAATGCATCAGGGACTGTCACACATTGTCGACTTGGCATGTCTACAGTTTACGTGTCTTTGAGTGTTTGCTGGCCGCCATTTCACATGTTTGCATGTTTGCGTCCTAAATTGCTTTTTTGTATGTGCGCAGGAATGTGTTTGAGAGTCCGTGTTTGTGTGTGTGTGTATGTGGAATTGGCTGTTTGCTGGTGGCAGGGTGGTGGGCCACGCATTGACCCCGTGACCTGCCCAGACTGTTGAATAATAAAAGGCTATTCAGATACTCACAGGGTGACAGCATGAAAGGAGCAGCCACACAGAGGGAGGGAGGGATGGGGGGAGGAGGGCAGACATGGCTGGCTTTGTGGGAGGTAAGGGACTCTCATTATTTCTCTCTGGCTTTCTCTCACTCTCCCGCTAGTCTCTTACTCGAACTTTCCTTCTATTTTCTTATGTTGTGTTATTTTATTTTTTATCTAAGTCCATCTCTCGCTCTGTCTCTCCAGACCCTCTCTCTTTGACTTTGTCAGTTTCTTATGAACTCTAGCTTCATTTTTTCCACAGTCCACAATTATTCACTCCACCCACCTCTCCTTTGTTTTTGATTTCTTTTTGTACCATATATCCATCCCTCTCTCCTTCCCTTTTTCCCCTCCATCTAATCTACTCACACCCAACAACCTCTCACATGTCTTATGTCTTTACTTCTTATCACTTTCTCCTATACTACACCTCTTTTCTTTCCTGTTTCCCTCTCAATTATGTGTATCTCTCTCTTCATTCCCTCTCAGCTCCTCTCCCTCTGTCTCGTTAGTGATGCTGTCTACTAAGGAGGTGATTAGCCTGCCTCGGCTCTAATTAAAACACAGAAAGGGAACTAAATGAGACCTGTGATTTGTGGGTTTGCGTGTGTGTATGTGTGTATCCTTATCTTTATACTGTGTGTGTGCATCTGTGTGTGTGTGTGTATCTGTGTGTGTGTGTGTGTGTGTGTGTGTGTAGCGTTCTAAAATCGCAGACACCATGGCAGACTGCTAAGCAGTCAGCAGCTCTATTTCGATATAAAGTGCTAACAACTATCCACAGCTTCTGATAGATGTCCCACACAGTGTGTGACAAGAAAGCATTTCTCTTAGGGCGATGATTGTATGAATTAGGTAGAGGAGGGAGAGAGGAAGAGAGAGATTAAGAAGAAATAGAGAGAGAGAGGGAGAGAAGAGAGGGAATATGTGAAGAGAAAGTGTGTCTTTGCCACCCAAAGAAGTGCTCTTGTTGTTCTAAGAAGTCTAATTTTTACTCTTTTCACCTGAGAGCTTTGAAATGAAGTGAAGTGTGTGGGAGTTAAATTAATCTCAGAGACTATAAAAATCTGAATAAAATATTTAGACTTAAATATTATTCTGTTTGGGAAATGTAAAGGGAATGTTTTCAGGGTAAGTAAAATCCCTGCAGTGGGTATCTAAGGGGAAAGAAAGAGAAGTTGCAGCTATTTTTCTTTTTTACTTGCACTTGGAATGAGCTGATCTGAAGTCTGCCATTCCTCTTGAATAATCCTATTTATTTCTACTTCTTTTTCCCTACTGAGTATCTTGCATGCTAGCGACGACTACCAGTTCCTCACGTTTTTGCCCCCTCCCTGGCTCGATCTCAAGTCCTGTGTGTGCAGCACCAACACCCAATCAATTGAGACGGTCAAAAGCCATCCCTTTACGTAGGTGGATGTGGATGACAAAACCAAGCAGTGCTTTCATCAAGTGTGTGTGTCGGTAAACCATCAAAATACATTGTAGTCTGGCAACTTCATCAATTACCCGTTCACCTATATAAACCCACTGGTGTGTTGTCCATGTTCCATCTGGATTGCTGATTTCTGTTATATGCCAATAAATCCAGAAACAGGTGCACTGAGTTGTGTGTGTGTGTGTGTATGTGTGTGTGTGTGTGTGTGTAGGTATGTGCATGCACAGTGCGTGCCTCCTTGGTCATATCACTCATTTTCCTGTGTGGCTAACTGCTGAGGGCAAGACCGTAGGCATGTGGTAATTGCTTAAAGGCTCTATTCATTTAGACCAGCGTGCTTTCATCAAAGTTGCCACATTACCGTGATCAGAGTGCTACATCTGTTACTAACTGTACATCCTGTGGATAATTACCCTCCCTGCCTCTGTCTACATGTGGAGAGACATGGGCAACTTATGCTTAGCTGCAATGTGGATCCGTAGCCTTATGTTGAGGGGAGAAAAATGAGAATCAAATTTGCACTGACATGGCGAATCGGGGCTGCCTTTGGTTTCAGATGGGCAGAATTCATGCTCTTTTTAAGGCGAAGAAGACTTAAGAGGGGAGGAAGTTTCATTTTTCGTTATATTGTGTTTATTTAGTATCAATCTCATCTATATATATTTTTGAAAATTATATTTTTCAAAAGGCGTTTTCAAAAGGTAGCTTGCTATTGACCCTGTAAACTGATCTGTACTGCTTCCTTGACATCTTTAAATAACCATACAAAGACATGCCCTTTATGTGTTTGTGTGTATCCTTCAAAGCATTTACATAGACCATCTACTGCTATGCTGTTGAAGAGTACTTGACCTCCCTCCTTCGCTTTGTGCAGAACATTTCTCATTCTCTTTCACTGTAATACCACCTGCTATCCATGGCTCAACTGAGCCTTTGCTGGATTTGGTGAGGCCGGCTTCCAGAGGATCTGTATCTTTGTGTTGCCGGGTATCAAAGCCAATGTTGCACTATGTCAGCGTTTAGACCTTTTCTCACCTCGGAGCAGAAACGCCAAGGGCCAGAGAGAGACGAGGAGCCCACGATCTGACGCCTGATCATATCAGGACTGACTGAAATGGGGCAGAGGCTCACCCTGCTGTGGACACACACATATGCAAGCATACACACACACACACACGCTCTTTCTTCTCCCCTAGGTGGGGTGCTGACCTGCAACGCAATGCTGGCAGGTTAGCTTGTTTTTATCTGAGCAACAAACACATATTCAGCCAAATATTTACCCTTTCTCAACAGAAATTAGAAAAGGTGTGACATCCAGGAAGATTGTGATTGCTGTTAAGTTTTTTCTTGTAAAAATGGATGATGATGATGATGATGATGATGATGATGTTGATATCGAAGACACTAAAAATGTTGACGGTCGAGATGATGATGACAACGACAATGATGATGATGATGATGAGATGATGAGGATGATGGTGATATTGTCGCACCTACAAATCCACTATGTGGATGAAGATGGATCTGCATTGCACAACACTCCATCAAGTGTGCCCCCATTGTGCTCCAATCACGGGCCTCTCTCATTACTCTTCATTGAACCAATGAGTTTGACGGTGGAAGAAAAGGCGGAAAGTACCCTCCCTCTCTCCTCTCCCTTTTCACTGCGTCTAAAAAACAGAAATCAATTTCATCTATTGGGTCCTGCCCCATGACTGGCTGCTGAGGCTTCTTTTGATGGCTTGCACACAAAACCACACACACACACACACACACACACACACATACACAAACCTCTCTGACACCTCTTTAGCTCTCTTTTGTTAGCCCTTCATTGCCCATGCCATATGGCAAGTGAGAAGGATCCAGTGAGTGTGTGTGTGCGTGTCTGTGTGAGTGCGAGTGTGTGTGTGTGGAGACGGAGGGGTCAGAGGGGGGTTATAGGGGGCCGACCCCCTGACAAAGACTCCCCGCTTCATCAATGATCTCCATGAATACATGGGGACAAGCAGGCTGAATGGGAGAGCAGAAGCCGTGGAGAAGTTGTCTCCGGAGGGGGCCGGCAGCAGAGAAAGGCGGGGGTGGTGTTTGGATGATGGGGGTATTAGCAAGATGGATGTTAGGGGGTATTAGCGAGAGAGAAAATGAAATAGACGGGGGGTAAATGGAGAAAGGGGGAGAGGGACGGTGCTGTGATTAAAATGAGAGGTGAAGAGAGAAAGAAAGTGCATGTGAGAAATTGCGAGCAAGCAAGAGAGGGGAAAATATGTGCTTACAAAAGCCTAGGTGTGTGTGTGTGTGTGTGTGTGTGTGTGTGTGTGTGTGTGTGTGTGTGTGTGTATATGCGTGTGTGTGTGCGTGTGTGTGTCTGTGTGTGTGTCTGTGTTTGTGCCTTTGAGTTCCCCACTGTGTGCTGTGTGTTTGCAGGGGATAAGAGGTGATCCCAGTGCCACATGGATCTACAATAGGCCAGCAGGTCCCTCACTATGTGATGACAAGGCTCTCAGGGTCCTATGTGTGCGTCTGTCTGTGTGTGTTTGTGTGTGTGTGTGTATCCCAGCAGGCTCTTCTCTATAGGAGCACCAGTCTATGGGGGTAGAGAGAGTCTCATTAACGACATCTGACAGCCAAAGCAGGGGGCATACAGAGAGGCAGCAGGTCAGAGAGGGGAACATGAGTGTTGCACTGCAGCTATATGAACAATACTCTTATTACTTATGAAGTTTGCATGTGTGTGTGTGTGTGTGTGTGTGTATGTGTTTATGTGAGCACCTGTGTAGCACCTGCGAGTCCAAAAGTTTGTCACAACTTTGGTATCTTTTTTTTGGGGTATTTTATATATATATATATATATATATATATTAGTTTAGCTTATATAGTGCTTCTAGTTACTTGTTCTAAATGAGAACAAATAGCTGAAAGTTGTTCTGGGTAAATGCCTCTGACTTCAATGATAGCACGTATATAAGTGCTTCTGACTTAAATGACAGCAAGCGGCTAAAGAACTAAGACAGCAAGGACTACAAAAGAGAGAAAATAGGCCAAGCCAAAGCAATGTAGACATTAGGGATTGGTGCCAGTTTTGCTCCCACTAACCCAGTGCAGCCATCACTGCAGTTGCTCTATAATGGTCACACTATTACACGGCGTTGCATAAGATAGATAGGGCTATGTCTGCTTGTGAGGAGGCATATTCACCACACTGAGCCAACTCTCTGAACTATCTGGTGTGTGTGTATGTGTGTGTGTGTGTGTGTGTGTGTGTGTGTGTGTGTGTGTGTGTGTCTTTCTGTCTGTGTGCCTGTGTGTGTCTGTTGAGGCATATTGTTTGGGGATCAGTGTATCTGAATGTATTTGGCAGTAGCTGGGGGTGTGAAAGTGATACAAGATGAGTTGGGAGATGAGAGCGGGGAGAATGGGAGAGATGCATGATGCTGCTCTGTCATTTATGGTGTGTGTGTGTGTGTGTGTGTGTATGTAGGTGTGTGTGTGTGTGTGTGTGTGTGTAATGGCCAATGACCCTCTCAGTTTAAAATGGATGGTTTAGACTCTGGCGTCATAACAGAGTGCTATGGGAAAGGACCCAAACAAAGACCCCTTTCACTTTCACAGTCTCTGCTTCTCTCTCTTCCTCTTTTTCACTCAGTGCAGTTTCCTCTCTCCCTCTCTGGTTAAGCACCCTTCCCTTTTCTACCAACATCACTATATTACCTGATTCTTCACCCTTTTTTTTTTATTTTGCAACTTATCTCTTCTTACTTTTCTTTTGTAACTCTTTTTCCGCTCGCCTCTCTCCGTCTCTTTATCGTTTTCCTTTCTTTGCCCCGCATTTCCTATCCATATCTGTCCTTCCGTCTCTTCTCTATCCTATTGCCTTTTAACTCTTATCCATTTTGCATTTCTCTGCCACCAAATTTCTCTCTCTCAGTGCAACTCTCCACCCCCCCCACCCTCTTTCCCCCCACTCCCTCCCTCACATCTGTTTCTGTGGCCCTGGTCCATGGGGTTGAATGCCAGCACCCTCCTCCCCATTATCAGCAACACACAGCTCTCCGACTGCCCACCTCCCCGACTTCTGTTGCCTTTTGTCCCGCAGACTGGCCAGAGCCGCTATCTCTTTTACAGTGGACAAAACCCACCATCACTAAATAGACAGCAGGGCAGTTGGTGTGTTTATTGTCTGCCTGTCCATGTGTGTGTGCATGTCGGTTTGGGTATTGGTGTGTGGGCATATGTGTGCATTTGTGTGCGTGAAAGAGAGAGTGTGCATTTGCATATTTGTGTATGTGTATGGGTGTTTGCATATCCATGTGTGTATTTGCACATGTGCATATGTGTTTGCACGTGTGTTTGCATATGTACAGTATGTGTGTGTGTGTGTGTGTGTGTGTGTGTGCGTTCAGCATGACATTGAGTTGCACCCCTACAGTACATAATTAGGGTGCTATGAGATCTTAAGATTATGCCTTGCAGTTGATTCCTTGAGGAACCTGCAATAAACCAAGTGTATAAAGAGCCTACTGAGAGCAAAGTGGCTGTTTTAAAGAATTATTTTGATTGGCGTGTTAATAAAAATGAACTGAAATAAATAATCAAAGCAGTGGTAGAGAGAGTACTTTAAAAACACTTGACATGAAGAACTGAAACACACAGCTGACTAAAACATTGAAAAGGATATTTCAGTCAAGCTTAAAATTACTTATTTGTTTCATTAATTTGTATAGTGTGTGTGTGGAGCCAGACAATAACCCTGCTTCAATTACCCAACTTGAGGCAACCTGAAATACAATATTTTCGTGATGCTGCAAGGTAATGGAAGCATCCCCCAAACTGCACACATTATTGCAATTTGGAGTAAGGCTTCATCAAGTACGGACAGACACATCTGTAGGCGAACATTCACATGCCCTGCAGACTTCACTCCAAGCGTGCGTTTCTGACTTTTGTTGCCTCTCTATTGTATCATGCTCATACGTCATACTTTGCTTCTCTCTCCTAATTTTCTGACAGGACCTGTTGCTTTGAGTGTCTTAACGAAGAAATATGGTGCAATGATCCCTCTACAGAGTTGTATACAGTAACAAAGACAGAGGGCCGCTCTAGACCTTGAGATGGAAAAACAGGCCTGTCTCACCAAGTGTGATGAATATACTCAAAATTTCAAGGAGCCTACTGTAAAAGGGAGGCTTTGTCTAAAACATTCTTTTAAATTTGTTGGGTTTTTTTTTCCATTGCTCTCAGTCCCTATCTTTCTGCCCTTCATCTTATTCTTCCTTTTTCTACTATTTCCTTCTCCTCTTCTTGCTGTCCTTTATATTGTGCATTAAAATTCCACTCCATTATCTAGCTCACCCCCCTCCCACCCACTTCCACCCCCTCCATTTTCTGAAAGCAGGAATGATACACCGGGCTTAAGCTAAATTCCTTGTCTGTCTCACTAATTGCTTGCTAAATGCATGATGGAGAAAATCATTTTCAGCCAGCATCGGAGTGAAAGAGCCTTTCAGCATTGTTCTGGTTGTCAAGGCAACGCAATTAAAAACCACCAAGAACAAACGTGCACTCAGGATAGGGAGGTTTTAATGCAAGCCTCGCTCCCTCTTTCTCTTTCTTTCCTTGTTTCAGTTTCTCCCCTCTCTGAATTTCTGATAGTTTCTTTCTTCTTATTCACTTTTACTGTCATCCTCAATTTAAACAGTTTTGTTTCAAAATGAAATTTCTACCATTTCAAAACAGAGACACCTACTCTCATAAAAGGATTTATGGAACACAATGACAAGCATTAATGGCATTTGTTAAAGGAGAATGGGTAACCTAAAGCCTTGTTTGACAAAATAATAACGCTTATTGAATCCTGTATGTTGTAGAGATATTGGATGATGAAGGATGAACTTAGTCTTTCTCTGTGTCTAGCTCTCTGTTTCACTTGCTCTTTCTCTTTCTCGCTCTTTCCTGCTCTCGTTCTCCTGATCCCATAGCCTCTTTCAAAGTCAACTCTATAACTCCCTCTCTCCCATCTTGCTCCTTTGGCAGTGTATCTCAAGCATTTAGAGCTCAATGTGTGAGAGAAGCCTAAAATATGCAACTTCCGTCGTTCCCCTGGCTGCACCCCTCTCGTGTCTTTGGATTAGTCCTTGGGTGGTGAAGACCATGGTGGTTTATCACAAGTTCAGCTTTGGGTCATACCAAACTTCTGGGATTGAACGAGAAGAGAGAGAGAGGGAGAGAGAGAGAGAGAGAGAGAGAGAGAGAGAGAGAGAGAGAGAGAGAGAGAGAGAGAGAGAGAGAGTGTGTGTGTGTGTTTTGGCGTACGTGCCTCTGTGTGTGTGTCAGTGTGTTTTTCCTGTGTGAAGAAATAACTTGGAACAAGAAACTTTGTAGTTCTTCCCTGTTAAGCAGTGTCAAACTAAACTTGGCCATAAAACACACTCTCATTCTAGCAGTGGTCTCTCTCCCTCTCTCTCTCTCCTACAGAACTCACATCAGGATGATGTATGTGAGGGTGTGAAGCCTATTTCTTCAACCACCTGTGTATTGCTTGCTCTTCTGGCAGTGTAAGATGTCAGCCAAAGCAATGATGATATCATTATTCAAAACATTACACAGATTTGTGGAGCGGAGGTATGCCACGGATTGTGGGGGGGGAGAAAAAACAAGCTGAGTTCGGAGCGATCCTGTCACAGGGGCCAGATGTTGTTCTTGCTCTACTTTTCTTTCTCAGCAGAGAAAATACACTGTGATCCAGACAATTGAGAAACTATGTGCAAGTGCCAAAACATAGCTCCGGCTTGTTTTGTGACAGTATGCCTCGTGTTAGACTGTCAGAATTGGGTCAATTTACCATTGAAAATCCACTCAAAGACTTCTCGCTGATGGATTGAAATAAACTGACACAATGGAATATAGAATTTACTCAAAGCTGCAAACCGGCAGAACAAAGGCAATGCTAAATGAATTTGAGGGGAATTTATTGATTTGCGTCTGTAGAGCCTGTATTTTTTTACTTTGATTTTAAGGCTTACAAGATGCTGCACATACAAACGAACTGCATTTGCCGTAGATGTGGTTGTACTTAAGGTTGAGAGTGGGTCTCTTAAACACAGCTAATAATATGCGTTCAGTGGTCCTGACTATGGTTTGAATGGTTTGGGTTTATATTGGAATCAAAGATATAACTAGGAATGTAGAGGAATGCGAGCCCACCTTTAGTTTACCACCAGAGTTCACCCAACATTTTGTAAGACATATGAAGATAGGGTCTGTTGAGTGCAAAAAGCATAAATTGCAGCTTTTCTGAAATTATATAGTATATATTTTTTTCATATTGGTGGTTGTGATGCCATAATGATGGCCAACTAGAGGCCACAGTTAAACCACTTTTTTATTTTCCACAACATCACTGGATATAACTGTTGAAAAGGCTCTGCCTTTTGGGCAAAGGGCCACGACTATGGGATGCGACAGTCCAGTATCAGTCAGTCAGTCTGGCCTCTGATCCATGTTTGGCACAAGGAGACTTCCTGTATGGATCCTTGTGATGCACCATTGTTTAAGCGTACTGTACAGTCTAGATCAGTCGGCAAGTCTAACGGTACTGTATCACTACTGGTGGCTGAAAAACATCACTGCTCTCATGACCTCTGCATTGTCTGTGTGTGTGTGTGTGTGTGTGTGTGTATGTGTGTGTGTGTGTGTGTGTATACGTGTGCATGTGTATCTGTGTGAAGTGAGAGCTTGTGTGTGTGTCCTCCTATCCCAAGTTGCATCAGTGTGATGGATGGAGTGAGGTGTCTCTCCAGCTGGTGATCGTAATGAAGCTTTACCCTGGACCTCTCAGTGAGTGTGTGTGTGTGTGTGTGTGTGTGTGTGTGTGTGTGTGTATGTGTGTGTGTGTGTGTATGTGTGTGTGTGTGTGTGTGTGTAAGGGGAGGGCTGACAAGACTAGATTACCCTTTACAAAGCTGTCCTCCAGCATGAAGGGCCAGGGAGGGCTGATTCTACTACAGAGAACACTGACATGCACACGCACACACACACACACACACACACACACACACACACACACACGTTTGCCTTGTGACCACCGCCTTGGAGATGATGAATGTGGGACTCACTGTAGCTCTCAGCTCCAGGGATCCAACTTGGAGACATGGAGACCCAGTTTCCTCATTTTTAACTGGGAAAAGTGGAAACTAGGGCCACAATGGAGCGCTAGGCAGAGACAAAGATTGGTGATGTGCACAGATGGTGGCCAGGCCCTTGGGAACAGGGATCAGGTTGGTTGATGTTGTGGGGAGTTTCTCTGTAACTTGACTGGAAGTGTCCTGACCTGCCGCTGTGGATCGTCTGAACTGTCGCCACCCATCATGACAGGTGTTTTATCATTCTCATGACAACTTCACACACAGCCCATGTCACTTCTTATCTCCAGATTTAATGGTATTCCCTTGGAAGAAATACATATTTGTTTATCTGAAAAATGGACAGTGATGGGGCTTGCTACTCAAAAAAAAAATTACTCATCACTTGTTACTATTTTCAAAAGAAATATTACTTAACCCCTGAGAGCAGTAATTCATACTCTAGTCATACGTTTCTGTTATGTTTCCGTTCTGTATCTTTAAAAACAGGGCTAACTCAATTACCTCCCCTGTGTGAATGATCAGGGTTGTGCAGGGCAGCAGGCAGGTAAACACCTGTGCAGTAAGAGGCAAGAATTTAAGTTTTGTTTTTTTTCAATTTTCCACATATCCACATACATTTGCACTCTTACGAAAACACTCTCTGTAGCCAGTAACTGCTGATGGCTGCTTTCTGCTTGTCTTTTAAGTCCAATTCTTGGTCTTTTGCCAGGATATCGGTGTTGTGATGCTGTTTAATAGTTGTTACTCCCTGGATTTAAATTTGTTGCTCAGCTGTAATTCCCCATATTATCCCAAACTGTTCTTACTAGCTTGAATTGTTTGCCTCACATCTTTAGTTTATTGAACATTCTTCCTGGAAACCCTGAGAATAATTAACATTGATTTCAATAGCACAACTCCTTGAGATGAAAAGCTCTCAGCTGAGGTATCTGACAGAGAGCCTGCTGAAACAGATTTGACGGCAGGCTGACCAAGAGGCAACACGGAGGACAGCCACTGTACACTGTAATAGGAGAAGTGAAGATCGATACACACGGCTGGCAACTCATGGTCAATCGATCATTCAGCCATACACTTTGGTAACAAAAGAAAGGCATAGACACAGAGAAATACACACCCATATCACCCTAGAGCACATGAAGAGCTCTGGATCTATTTTGGGGAAGAAATAAACCATCATCACATACAGTATCTCTAGAATATGTGATATCAGTTTGTAAAAGCATTCATGTTTTGTCAACCATGGACCAACCATGGCATTACCATCTGTTTTAATTTTGTGCTGTCAGTCATTTTATAGGACTGTCTTGTTTTTTAAAGGTGGATACTTAATTTTGGAACAAAACTCTTCCCACAGAATGGCTGAATATTGAGTCTGGTTCCAGTGTGAGGAAATCTTGTACCAGAATGTTGCTTTTCTTGTGTTACAATGAACTCCAACCTTATATTCTTACCTTTTCACCTTAGTCGACTAAGCAGTAAGGGTTGCCTCGTTCTACTTGAAAAATTAATGCTTACACTCCTTTTTACTAAATTTTACATTGCTAAAACGTGGACTTTGTTATGAATATCATATTCAAACAGTATGGGTGCACACACACACACACACACACAAACCCACATGTGCACGCAAACAAGCATACATACCACTGTGCCTGAGACAAAATACCTCGGAGTCCTCATATATGCAAAACGCTAACATATTCCTAAGTGCCACAGTGCCATGTTACATTGCTGCTAGCCTTGTAATTTTCGTATGAATATTGCATCTGCACTTCCTTCCCCTCTCAGTCTGTGTTATTGTGTCAAATGCAGGGCTAGATTTGTCTTTTCATAGTAACAGAGGAAGGCTTCCACTGCCTCCAGCCAGGTTCTGGGGCCTGCCTATGTAAGATTGGAGCTTTCTTTCTGCTTGGTGAGCGCAAAGGGGCGAGGGAGGGAGGGAGGGAGGGAGAGGGAGGACAAGATGGGGAAAAAGGAGTGGGGGGCGGGAGTGGGGGGGTGGGTGATTGGGGGGGGGCTTCAAAGAGAGACCCCCGGCATTGTGCCTGAGGTTTCCATCTGTCGGCAAGAGGGGTGCAACATACACACAAACATGCACACAAACACTCATAAACATCATCGTGCACGCACGCACGCACATACACACACACACACACACACACACACACACACACACACACACAAAAACGCACACACACTTTTTGTAGTTAAAGGGGGTTGATGACAGAGAGGGGTGATACACAGACAGACAGATAGGCTGACAGACAGGCAGATCCTCGGGAGCTTTGGTTGAGAGGAGTGACTCTGTGCACGGTTTTGTGCATTTGAAGGTTCTGCTGTCTTTAAAGCCACCGTGGGCGCTGTCCTCAATCCAGAGGGCCAAATGCAGATGATCACAAGAATGAAGAAATGGTCACAGCTCTGTTCAGCTGTGGCATCAGGGCAAATCCATCAACAGTGTATGTATGAATGTCAGAATAGACATAAACAATACAATACTGTGCTTGTAATGCTGCTTGTCATTGTTGTTCAGTGGTGGTTGTTCAACAAGTTAAACAAGTATTGTTATGCAAATATTAATTTGGTGTTTGGTTTTCAGCAGTGGATGCAGCAGTAATAAAAAAATCATAATTTTGGTGGTTGTTGCAGAAAGCATTAGCCAGCCAATTTCATATTGTGAATGAGTTATCTTAGTAAGCCTCCATTCCCCACTCAGTCAGATCTATCTATGATTCTCTGTAGATGAAGAAGAGATGTAGATGCACTAGACCCACTTTATTGTGCGGCGGTGACAATAACAGCGGAGAAGCCAGGAAGGCAACAGGGCTCAGGTCCCAAATGCCATAGCCTTGCCAGGGATAATAGCAGCAGCAGAAGTAATATATTCATGCATGCATAGAGTGATCTGTTTCACCCCCAGCCAAAAGCAGGCTGGCGGAGCTCTCCAGCTGAATCACCACTCACTTCAACAGGCTCCCTGAGAGCCAGTCAACCACAGCAGGGTGCAGAGGGAAAGTAGAGGGGCATGGGAACAGGTGGGCGTTGGAAGGGAGGTAATCACGTGTTTGTGTGTGTGTGTGTGTGTGCACACGTGTGTGTTTGCATTTGATTCAGTGTGTGCGACATGCATGTGCAATGTACGATTCCAACTGTTCCCCTGGCTGGTGCTATAAGTAGAAATGTGTTCTTTGCCAACTTGCCTGTTTAAAGTAAT
>NW_027281511.1:5000-21776 GCF_046629955.1 Centroberyx affinis | reverse complement strand
GTTTTGTTTGATGGAGTCTTTTTTTTTTTGTTATACTTTATTTTTTATGTTTTCTAACACAGTAAACATGAGGTCACTCAGTTACATTGGATGATGTACATTGGAGTTGTTACTCATAGCATGGTACACTTTCATTCACAATTCACTTTTGTGTTTCACAACTGCATTTACTATAGTTTCAGTTGTCAGACTCTTTGTTAGACAGGTATGTATCCCATTTAGTCCAGTACTCTTCTCCCCTTTCTTTCTGTAATCTTAAACTGAATGTCATGCATTCCATACTGTATGCGCTGTTTACAAAATCTAACCATTGGTTCAGGGTGGGAGGCTCTTTAAGAAGCCAGCGTCTTGTAATTGCCTTCTTGCTTGCTACCATGAGAATTTTTAGTAAATATTTGTCTCTGATATCCAGTTCCTTAGATATGTTTCCTAAGTAGAGAGAGAGACAAGTGAACTCAATATCAAATCCTAATATACTCTTAGTGGCCGCTTGTTGTGATCAGGATCCTGACATCACCACGATTCTGCATTCTGTGGATTTTTGGAACATATGGAAGGTAAGGATCTGTTAAAATTCGAGCTGTTTGGAGGATTATATACGGGCCGAATTTACCAGATCACCCTACCGATTAGTAATAAAGTCTCAAATTATATTTTCCGATGTGTGTTTTTTGCCGATAAGCGAGGCAAAAACAAATTGGCGGATTTTTGAAGGGACCTTGGTGTGGCAGGAGGGCCTTCAGCCTCGGCCCGCTCCTGTGTTTCTGAATGCAGAAATCTCTGCAGCGTGTGCCAGAAGCTCACTTTGTTTCACTCACTTTACCATTCAGGAACCTCTGCTGATATCTACTGGTCATATTATGCTTCAGGAAAAACAGAAATATTACACATTTAACCCTTAACCTACGTTCAGATGTAAGATTATGAATTATGAATACTGTTATATATCATCAATCTGTGATGTTCAACACATTCCAGGAGTTATTCAGTGATGAAGTGTTGTAATTTACTGTCTTGTTTCACCCACTTTCCCTCAACCTGCCTCTCTACTTCTACTGCAGTCAGTGATTTCCTACATTTCCCAGAATGCATTTGTCACTTTGTTTAGGATGATGTTGTTTATTGATGCGCAGGCGTCGACCAGGACGGCCGCTTGTTGCAGTTGCTCTCGCTCTTTTCGCACTTTTTCCTAATTATCTTGTTCTATCTTGTTCTTTTAGCTTAACATAGTAACTAGTTAGGTTTCTAAGTTGTGCCCCTCTGTAACCATGCGGTTTAGAGGAGTTTTAATCACTTTTCTGGCGCTTGGATTACTTTTTTCTGAGCGTCATGCCGCCAGTGCACAACTACTCAGCGGCTCTACTGGGACTGTCTACAGCCGGGATCAGCTGATGGCGCTCCGACCGGCCGGCATGGCTGGTGTAACCCACCAAATCCCCGAGGAGCTTAGAAGAAAGTTTCGGGGACGACGGGGTAAAGGAAGGAGGTCAAGACAGCGGAAGGCAGAGGCACGGAGGGAGAGAAGGAGATACAAGCCGTATCTCCCCTCTCTCGTCATGGGAAACGTAAGATCACTGGCAAATAAGATGGATGAGCTAACGGCGCTAGCCAGGAGTCAGAGGGAGTTCCGGGAGTGTAGTATTATGTGCTTCACTGAGACATGGCTGCACCAGGATATCCCCGACCACAACGTCTCCATCAACGGCTTTCAGACTGTTCGGGCCGACAGGGATTGCACCGAGAGCGGTAAGCGTAAAGGCGGAGGGCTTGCTGTTCTAGTTAACAACAGATGGTGCAATCCTGGTCACATTACGATCAAGGAACGTATTTGTTGCCCGGACATTGAACTGTTAGCCGTGGGACTCCGGCCGTATTATTTGCCCAGGGAAATGTCACATGTCATCATGGTGGCTGTTTACATCCCCCCCTCTGCCAACCCGACGTCGGCGTGTAACATCATTCACACCGCCATAGCTCGACTCCAGACTCAGCACCCGAGTGCTCTCATAGCAATCTCGGGTGACTTCAACCATGTCACTATGGCAACAACCTTGCCCAACTTCACCCAGTATGTGAGCTGTCCAACCAGAGAGGAGAGGACGCTGGACTTGTTGTATGCTAACGTGAAGGATGCATACAGCTCTTCTCCCCTCCCCCCCCTGGGTAGGTCAGACCACAACCTTGTGCACCTCAACCCCTGCTATGTGCCTCTGGTGAAAAGACAGCCTGCGACCACAAGGACAGTGAGGAGATGGTCGGAGGAGGCCTATGAGACACTTCAGGGCTGTTTTGAGGTGACAGACTGGCAGGCACTCTGTGAGACGCATGGAGAGGACATTGATGGGCTCACAGAGTGTATAACAGACTACATTAACTTCTGTGTGGATTGCACTGTCCCAGCACAGACTGTCCATTGTTATCCAAATAACAAGCCATGGGTAACAAAGGAAATCAAAGCCATCCTCAACACAAAGAAAAGGGCTTTCAGAGCTGGCAATAGGGAAGAGGTGAGAACAATCCAAAGTCACCTGAAAGGGAAGATCCGGGAGGCTAAAGAGAAGTACAGGAGGAAGCTGGAGCAGAAACTCCAGCGGAACAACATGAGAGAGGTCTGGAGCGGCATGAAGACCATCACTGGTTTCAGGCCGACTGGCGGCAGAGGGGCTGAGGGCGGCTCGGACAGAGCCAACGAACTTAATCTGTTCTTCAACAGATTTGACACAGTGACCCCTGCCCAGCCCCCCCTTGACTCATCTGTCGTCTGCCTCCAACCAACATCTACTCAATCGCCCCCCCCTCCCCCCTCCTACAGCCCCCCATCCTCCACTGAGGGTCCCACTTCCCCCCCCTCTGGCTCCCAGACTGACTGCCCTCTCCAACCTGACAACTCCACCCCTCCCCCTCCCCTACCTGTAACCTCTACAGTGTGCTTCACAGCTGACCATGTAAGAAGACAGCTGATGAGACTCCACTCAAGCAAGGCTGCAGGCCCTGATGGTGTCAGCCCCAGGGTGCTCAAAGCCTGTGCCCCCCAGCTATGTGGAGTACTTCACCATGTCTTCAACATGAGCCTGAGTCTTCAAAGGGTCCCCGTGCTGTGGAAGACGTCCTGCCTCGTTCCTGTGCCGAAGACGCCGCGTCCCGCTGGCTCCAAGGACTACAGACCGGTGGCATTGACCTCCCACATCATGAAGACCCTGGAGAGACTTGTACTGGAGCAGCTCCGACCCATGGTCAAGCCACTCTTGGACCCCCTCCAGTTCGCCTACCAGCCCCGACTTGGAGTTGAGGACGCCGTCATCTACCTGCTAAACCGCGTCTACGCCCACCTGGACAAACCGGCGAGCACTGTGAGGGTCATGTTTTTTGACTTCTCCAGTGCTTTCAACACCATCCGGCCGGCTCTACTGGGTGAGAAGCTGACAGCGATGCAGGTGGATGCCCCCCTCGTGTCCTGGATTGTCAACTACCTGACTGGCAGACCGCAGTATGTGCGCTTGCAACACTGTGTGTCAGACAGAGTGGTCAGCAACACTGGGGCCCCGCAGGGGACAGTCCTATCTCCCTTCCTCTTCACCCTCTACACCACGGACTTCAACTACAACACAGAGTCCTGCCATCTTCAGAAGTTCTCTGATGACTCTGCTATAGTTGGATGTATCAGCAAGGGTGAGGAGGCTGAGTATAGGGCTGTGGTGGGAAACTTTGTCACATGGTGTGAGCAGAACCATCTGCAGCTCAACGTGGCAAAGACTAAGGAGCTGGTTGTGGATCTGAGGAGGGCCAAGACACCGGTGACCCCTGTTTCCATCGAGGGGGTCAGTGTGGACACTGTGGAGGACTACAAGTACCTGGGAGTGTACATTGACAATAAACTGAACTGGGCCAAGAACACTGAAGCTCTCTACAAGAAGGGCCAGAGCCGTCTCTACTTTCTGAGGAGGCTGAGGTCCTTCAACATCTGCCGGACAATGCTGAGGATGTTTTATGAGTCTGTGGTGGCCAGTGCTCTCCTGTTTGCTGTTGTGTGCTGGGGCAGCAGGTTGAGGGCAGCAGACGCCAACAGACTCAACAAACTGATCCGCAAGGCCAGTGACGTTGTGGGGGTGGAGCTGGACTCTCTGGTGGCAGTGTCACAGAGGAGGATGCTGTCCAAGTTACATGGCATCTTGGACAATGTCTCCCACCCGCTCCATGACTTGCTGGTCAAGCACAGGAGCACATTCAGTGCAAGACTCATTCCACCGAGATGCACCACAGAGCGCCACAGGAACTCATTCCTGCCTGTGGCCATCAAACTTTTCAACTCCTCCCTCAGAGTGTCAGACACTCTGAGTCAGTAGACTGGCTCTTGAACTTATTTCATCCTGTCAGCAGTTATAACCCATAACTTATAACTTATATCTAACTGTGCAATACCAATTTTGTTTGTGTGCAATAATTCAACTGCAATAATTCAACTGTGCAATACTTATTGATTATTTAATTATTTACACTGGTGTATGTATATATTGGAGTATGATGCATATTGTACAGAATTCTTATTTCTCTTATTTCTATATTATTATTATTATTTTTATTCTCATTGTTATATATTGTAGTATAATGCACATATTTTACATATTTCTTACTTTCGTATTTCTATTTTTCTTATAATTTCTTATAATTTCTCTACGCTTGTATATATTCACTTCTACAATGTGAGCAGCTGCAATGTAACCCAATTTCCCCTCGGGGATCAATAAAGTATTTCTGATTCTGATTCTGATTCTGATTCTCTTCTGCACCTAATGCATATCTTCCTTTCTTCCCATCTCTCTCTCCCCCCCTCTCTCTCTCTTTCTTTCTCTCTCCCCCTCTCTCTCTTTCTTTCTTTCTCTCTCTCCCGCTCTCTCTCTTCTTTCTCTCTCCCCCCCCTCTCTTTCTTTCTCTCTCTCCCCCCTCTCTCTTTCTCTCTCCCCCTCTCTCTCTCTCTCTTTCTTTCTCTCTCTCCCCCTCTCTTCTTTCTCTCTCTCCCCCCTCTCTTTCTCTCTCCCCCCTCTCTCTCTCTTTCTCTCTCTTTCTATCTCTCTTCACCCCCCTCTCTCTCTATTTCTATCCCTCTCCACCCCCCCTCTCTCTCTCCCCCTTGTCTCTCTCTCTTTCTTTCTCTTTCTCTCTCCCCCCTCTCTCTCTCTTTCTTTCTCTCTCCCCCCTCTCTCTCTTTCTTTCTCTCTCCCCCTCTCTCTCTTTCTCTCTCTCTCTCTTTCTCTCTCCCCCCTCTCCCCCCCCCCTCTTTCTCTCTCTTTCTTTCTCTCTCTCTCTCTCTCTTTCTCTCTCCCCCCTCTCCCCCCCCCCTCTTTCTCTCTCTCTTTCTTTCTCTCTCTCTCTCTCTCTTTCTCTCTCTCTCCCCCCTCTCTCTCTCCTCCTCACCTCGTTGTAGTCGTTCTTGTTGTGCATGTGTTTGATGATGTAGTTTGCTCCGTCGACAGCCGGCTTGATCTCAGCATACAGCTGCTCTGTCTCCCCCCCATCCGCCTGGGGCTTCACCACTACACACACACACACACACACACACACGCACACACACACACACACACACACACAGAGTGAGTATACAAAACTATGTCTGGGTTTGTATTATTGGAAATGGAAAGAGAGAGACAGAGAATGTGTGTGTCTTTGTTGCTGTATCTGTGTATACATATTTATGCGTGTGTGTGTGTATATCTATGTGAGATATGTGTATTGTGCATTTGTGTAGCGTATGTTTCTGTGTGTGTGTGTGTGTGTGTGTGTGTGTGTGTGTGTGTGTGTGTGTGTGTGTGTGTGTGTGTGTGTGTGTGTACCGGCAGCGGGTGTGGGTCTCTTGGTCAATCCGTGTCTCTCTGACTGCTTCTCGAACATCAGCTCGCTGCGGGACTTGATGCTGTAGTATTCCTCCGCCTGGGCGATGTAGCCCACCGAGCTGGATCGCCGTGGCAACGCCCCCTCCCAGTGTGGCTCCGCCTCCGCGGGGCGGGACATACGCAGGAAGCGGGGCAGCCGCTCCAGGAAGAACTGGGGAGGAGAGAACAGATCGTCACAGGTCTCTCTTTTTGTAAACCTTCAGGTGGGACGTTTGTGTAGAAAGTTTTAAAGTGCGTGTGTGTGTGTGTGTGTGTGTGCGTGTGTGTGTGTGTGTGAGTGTGTGTGAGTGTGTGAGTGTGTGTGAGTGTGTGTGAGTGTGTGAGTGTGTGTGAGTGTGTTACCTTCTTGGTCCAGTCAGTCATGACGTGAGTGCTGGGCGTCCTGAAGTGCAGGTTGAGCACGACCACACAGTTCAGCACCACCACCGTCACCAGTACCATGATGAACATCAGGTACCTGACACACACACACACACACACACACACACACACACACACACAAGGCAAATGTGAATTGTTCTTGAGGCAGAGCTGTTTGTGTGTGTGGAACTGAATTAATTTCTGTCTGTTTCTGACTGAACTGATCATTTCATCACTGATCCATCTGATTGATTTAGTGTTTAGATAATGTCAGCTTGTTAGCTAGCTAACCATAGCATCTGGTCAGCTAACCATCACTGTC
Source organism: Centroberyx affinis (assembly GCF_046629955.1). Taxonomy (NCBI): domain Eukaryota; kingdom Metazoa; phylum Chordata; class Actinopteri; order Beryciformes; family Berycidae; genus Centroberyx; species Centroberyx affinis. The sequence continues at coordinate 15,206 of NW_027281511.1, read as the reverse complement.
TTGTTGTTAACACATCTGATTAGCACACTAGCTAACGTATCTAGTAGCAGTTAGCGTTAGCATGTTCACATTAACATCAGTGTGTTTGCTGGCTAGTTATCTAGCTAACAGTTTGTTCAGGTTAACTGAGCTGACTCTTCTCAAGCTCCAACTCTTCATGTTTTGGAGTAGAGACTAGGGCTAAAGACAAGACAGTTTACTGTGTCACAGTAACCTACATTTGGAAACAAATCCACCTTATCACACTATTCACTTTTACTGAGAACCTTACTGAATGGATCTACAGCCACACCACAACAAGCTGACTCAGCTGCTCTCTGCTTCTAGCCTGGTTATAGATTTCGACATTTGTACACAGCTAATCCTCCAATGGACCTCCAAGATGGCGCCAGCCGTGGTTGCTGGGAGATTTGCGTGTGTGTGTGTGTGTGTGTGTGTGTGTGTGTGTGCAGGTGGTGTGAGACCCTTGACAATAAGCGGTATGGACATGGAAGTCTCCGGCAGCCGTTGAGAGATCAGCAGCAGGAAGACAGACTGAGCCAGCAGCACCGAGATGGACAGGGTCATCTTCTCACCACCTACACACACACACACACACACACACACACACACACACACACACACACACACACACACACACACACACACACACACACAGCGTTAGAGAGACATAGAGATATACAATTGTGTGTCCAGTGTTTGTTCACATTTCCACATCGTCCTCCTGCCACGCTTCTGTAATCTAAAAGCCGAGTCTTTTCCCGCCTCAAAAGCAATCGATAATCAATCAATAATCAATACGGTGAATGTCCAGGTGAGGCTGTACTGACTGTCGGCGGGCAGGTAGTAGACGAGCGAGGCGAGGAAGGAGATGAGCACACAGGGGATGATGATGTTGACGATGTAGAAGAGCGGTTTGCGCTTGATGATGAGGTAGAAGGTGATGTCCTGGTGCTTGTTGCTCTCCATGGGAATGTGCCTGTAGGTGTTCCTCTTGGCCGGCAGGTGGACCACCTCCCACTCGCCGTTTTCTGACCGACACGGGCAAGGGATTGTGGGAGATTACGGCCGACGAGGAGGAAGAGAGACAGAGAGAGAGAGAGAGAGAGAGAGAGAGAGAGAGAGAGGTTAAGATATGCTGCAGCTCGCCTTCCCAAATTCTCCCCATGTCACTGCACTTCTGTTAGAGTCCGACCGATATCGGTTTTGAAGGCCGATACCGACACTCAGGGTTCCCACAAATTTTCACGGATAAAATTTCAAACTTTTCCATGACTTTTCAAGGATCCATAATAGAATTTCCATGTAATGTGAGGCGGTGACTCTGAATCAATACAGGAATTATTACCACACTGGACTGAATAGGACACACCTCTTTATATTGGATTTTAGTGCTTTAGAGTCACTGCATCACATTACATGGAAGCTATTGAAATAAAACATGAATTTTTCCATACAAATATTAATATAAAATACAAGAAGCACTAAAATCAGAGAGTCTACCAACTTCTTAGATTTTATTTCTCTTACTTTTCCATATCCTTTCGTTCTCAAATAATCACACAGGAATATTGCCAAGGAACTATGGCTTCTCACTACTGCTTGCTTGTAATATTGATGATTTAGAAATTGAAAATGATTCTACTGTTGCACTCTATTCTACTGTACTCCCTCTGGATGAGAGCGAGACCTGAATGCCTAAACTGCAAAATGTAAAGATCTCTGGTTTTTGGTTTTTTAACTTGTGGGTCACAGATAATCAATAACAATTCAGATTGTAGTCATCCTATCATCCTGTGTGTGTGTGTGTGTGTGTTGTGTGTGTGTGTGTGTGTGTGTATATGTGTGTGTGTGTGTACATTTCAGCCACATTCCTCTAAAGGAGTGTGTGTCGATGTGTAAAAATCCAAAACACAAGTCGGAGTGTGAAATTTCCAAGCTGTAGTGCATCAATACATGATTTTGTGTGTGTGTGTGTGTGTGTGTGTGTGTGTGTGTGTGTGTGTGTGTGTGTGATGGCCGGACATCTACCTGTCCAGCTAGCAGGGTCGATGATGATCCACTCCACCGTCCACTTGCTGGTTTCGTTCGCGTCTTCCTTCAGGAGCATCGTGATCTCTCTGGCGTTGTAGGTCAGAGAGCTGCAAAGCAACATGGGAAATGGAGTTTAAAACCAAGCTGTGTTGTCCAGGGGCATCAGACGCACTGCTCAGGGCGGTGTGAATGGATGCTTATCCTTTTCACATGAGCTTTTAGGGAATGATGCATCAGAGAATATGTTAGAAGTGGAAATTAGCTGAAAAGCAAATACATAAATATAATTTGGACTCATTGTTAGCAGCAAGAGGCAACAGAGCTCGCTGTTTCAATCAACGATCAATACTGTCTGTGGGTCTAAATACTACAGGGATGGAAGAGACAAATTATATACAGGAACAAAATCACCAAACTTATCCTTTAAGGAGCTTTAAGTAAAGTCAAGTCAAGTCAATTTTATTTGTATAGCACATTTCATACAGAGGCTCAATGTGCTTCACAGTAAAAGACAAGATAGTAACAATAAACAGATAAGGAGATAGAATACACATATATAAAATACTCCACATAAATAAAATAACCTTTCAGCCACACACACAACGCACACACACACACACACACACAAACACACACACACATAACTTTTGCACATTGCTTCGCACTTATGCACTGCTGCACTTCTTTTAAAATGTTGTATTTTACTTGATTTTATGCATTCTGTGTACTCTATTTTTTAACTTTATTTTTATTATTATTATTCAGTGGGTTTTATTTTCCATCTTATGTTATGCATTCCTCATTTTTATCTTATTTTTACTATTATTATCAAGTGGGTTTTATTCTCCATCTTATTTTACATTAATTATGGAATTCTATCCCTGTTTTTATGCTCATTCTATGTCTATTTTCATGTGAAGATGCATTCTATGTATTTTATTCTCATCTTTATCTTATTTTCACTATTATTATCAAGTTTTATGTGAAGCACTTGCTGCATGTAATTTCTTTGTTGTAAAGCACTTTGAGCTGCATTTCTTGTATGAAAGGTGCTATACAAATAAAGTTCATTAGTATTATTATTACAAATAGCACTCACACACAGACTACAGCAGACACACACAAAGGCACACACACACACACACACACACACACCAAGGTTATTATAGTTTTGCATTTGTCATTAGTTTTTATTTTTATTTCCTTTTGACTTTTTGTTTTCAATTTCAGTTTAGTTTTAATTCGTTTTAAAGCAGGTTTGCTAGTTTTAGTTTAGTTTTTATTTTTTGAAAATGCTTAGTTTTAGTTTAGTTTTTATTAGTTTAAGTGTTAGTTTTAGTCTTTTTTGTAATATGGAGTATTTGTCAGGGGCGAGATTCAAAAAGGTAAAAAAAAATATTGAAAAAAATAAAAACTAAATTGGAAGACAGATTTCATATCCACCCAAAATACTAGGCTTATGTATGAAATAAATTGACAAAGACGAAAACTAAAGACATTTTCTCTATAATTTTAGTTTATTTTAGTTAGTTTTGTAAACACACAATACAGTTTCAGTTAGTTATCGTTTTTTTGTAAAGCCTCGTTTTTATTTTTATTTCAGTTAACGAAAATGTTTTTTTTCACACCTAGTTTTTGTTATTTCGTTAGTTTTCGTTTACGATAATAACCTTGACACACACACACACACACACACACACACACACACACACACACTCACTAACTACCAAAAGCCCTGGCTGGCTGGTCGGGGTCCGGCTCTCTTACGTGAATTTCAGGGTGCAGTTCTGCCAGTCGAAGGGGAAGTAGCTGACGCTGATGGAGCAGGAGGAGCGGAAGATGGCGGGAGGCAGCCAGTAGCACAGACCGCTGGGATCCACCAGCACGTTACAGTAGTAGGCCACCTGGAACTGGGCGTCGTTACTGAGGGGCAGAGGTGAAGCATTACAACACACACACACACACACACACACACACACACACCTGCAAGTAAGGACGCAATAGATAAGAATGGCGATGACGTGGAAGAAAAGCCACGCCTATTACATTTCTGAGCAAAACAATACATCAACATTTTCTGTGGCTGCTCTTTCTGTGTTCTAATAATTTATGTGAAATGTATATGGTGTAAATAATTTGTCCTTACATTTTCACGGTTGTCAAACAGGATGATTAAAATGTTTTTCTCTTGAAATCCCTCTGAAAGACATATTTTTTATAAGTGTGCTTTCTCAGGGCTTGTGGTCTGATTTCACTTTCACCTTTTAAGTCACTTCTTAAAACCTATTATTATACAAAGTCATTCTCTTGTTTCTTATTTTATTGATTATTTTAATTATTTTATAATGTTTTATTTTACTTATTATACTCTTCCTCATATGTAGCTCTTTTGCTCCTATATTTCCTTCCTAATGTTGTATAACCTTTAAACTGTTTTAAAATTGTTTTTACTATTGTTGTCCACCATTTTTATTTTGTCTTGTGAAGAACTTTGTAACTTTGTTTTGAAAGGTCCTATATAAATAAAGTTTATTATTATTATTATTAAATCTCAAAATGCAACATGACTCCTGAATGGAGGTTTGCCAGCTCGTTAGCATTATGTGACTTCCAGATAATAATTAACTTATAATGCAGCTGTTTGACAGATGTGAAAAGGTTATGGGCGATTAACACCATAGACATTTCCACATCAATTATTAGAACAGAGAAAAAGCAACCACAGAAAGTGCAAATTAAAGAGTTAATCAGTTTGGTTGTATCTTTTTTTTAAATTCAGCTTTAACACATAGATTAGATTCAATATGGGGTATCTTTTATTTTTTCAACTAAATAATTGAATGGTTTAAAATCAGTTCAAATCAGTTAAAAAAAATCAGTTCAAATCAATTTTGGATCAAACCAGCTGATCCAGGATTGACATTCTTATTACCGTATTTCCTCTAATATTGGCCCGGGCCTTTATTTCCCTCAGCTGCAGAGGGTCCCAGGCCTTTATTGGAAGCAGGCTTATATTAGAGACAGGCCTTTATTTCTAATTCCCTCTGTTTGATAAGTATATTTGCTCAGACTCTAACTGCCGCTTGGAGCCGCCAACGTAGAAAAAGTTACCTGGAGCAGCTTTAACGTGATAATGAAAAAAATAACCGGATGCCTCCTAAGCCAATCAGAAATGAAGTACACTCCCAAGCCGTGATGTCAAAGCTCTCCTGTCAGAGGGAGAAGGGGTTTTAGGAGAGATCATCTCACTTGTTCTCCAGGACGATCTCCGGCAGCCACACCATGCTGGACGGGAGGCGCAGGATCTCGATGCCGTCAAACTCTGTGGCATTCCACGACAGCCTGTAGTCATACCAGGTCTACACACACACACACACACACACACACACACACACACACACACACACACACACACACACACACACAGGCAAGAACATTCAGAATAAAGCAGTCGTCAGATTCAACAAATGTTTCTGTGCGCGTGAAAAAGTTGTTTTCCATTTAAAGTTAAAAGAGGAATGAATTCTCGTTTTCTTACATGTTCTATCCACACGTTCGTCAGCAGCGTCTCATCTACCTCTTTCTACAGATGCAGAAGAAGAGAGAAACTAATTAGTAGAAGATTAGGTTTGGGTTCCACAGCAGCACCCGGTCTGGTTTGGACTCAGTTCCATGTTACCAAAATACCCAGATGTGTTAATTCCCCAAATCGATCGAATCCTCTTTTTTTTTTTCTCATAGACTTGCTTTTAATGAGCTGTTTTGGATGTTTTTCAGTCAATTTAACTTTTAATCTCAGGTTGTTTGTTTGTTTGTTTGTTTTTTTCACTGTTACTTTATACTTTATTTTTTTTATTATTTACAGAACTTTTTTTTTACATTTACAGTGTCACCACTCCAGAACCAAGATAAGGTGCATATATAAAAAACAAAAGAAACAAACAAAAACCAAAAAAGCCCCACCCGCCCCTACATAGTGTTAGTGAGGATAAAATGACAGACAGACAGACAGACAGACAGACAGACAGACAGACAGAATCCACTGCAAATGTCGAATCCTCTTATCAAACCCCTCCCCACCCCCGGGGCCCGCCGATGATGTCATACGCTTGCGTCCTGTTGCCCCCTGTTGACTAAGCAGGGGGCCGCAAGTGTGATGAATACGCATTTATCAACGCAGCGTCACATAAACGTTAACGAGTGCCGTGTTTTTTTTAAATGGACTGAAATTGACCCAACAAATTATGTAAAAGGTTTGAAAAGAAAAGGGATTGGAAAGCATTTGGATTCGATTAACAGATTCGATACTGGATTCAGATTAGATAAAACGCTTCTGATCGAGGGTCACAAAATGTCGCAGTCGTCTGACAACAGAAACAAATGTCAGTGACAGCAGCTGTACTGTGTCTGTAGTGTGTAGTCAGTTGTGTTGAAACTAAATCAGTGATCACAGTTGGAGGAAACAGAAAGTTGCTTCTTAACATTGCTGGCAATGGAGAGAACCGATCTATAACCTGTGGAAGTGCTTATTGACAGATTTTTCTGTTTCTATTGTCAGACGACTGCTCCACTATAAAAAGGTGATTTGATCGAGGGTCATAAAATGCTAAAGGGTCATTTCTTCAGTTCATTTTGTGACCCTTGATCAAATCACTTTTTTACAGCAGTAAAATCAGTGATAACAGACAGAAAGTTGGCTTCTTAACATTGCTGGCAATGGTGAGAACCGATCTATAACCTGTGGAAATACGGCAGCCATGTTTTGAAAGGCTCTATTACTACTGATCCCCAATAGAGGTTGGTAAAGGTTATAGATTACTTAATGCCCCTTTAAAAACTTGACTCTTGATAGAGACTGTATCTGTCCTGATCGATAACAAATGACAATCCTTCCAATCGTTTTCATGTGCTCCTTCAGCCCCGATTTGTGCCGCTCTCTCTTCCCTGCTGATGTATGAAACCCCTGCTGGTAAACAGGGAGTGTGACAACATGTGAATCCCCATCCCATTCCTCCCAGTAGCCCCTCCACACACACACACACACACACACACACACACACACACACACACACACACACACACACACACGCACACACACACGCTCCGCACCAGAGAGATGAGGTTGGAGAGAGTGAGGGCGAGGTAAACATCCACGGCGTCCTGCTGCTTCTGGACGGGCCGCAGCTCCTTGTTGTAGCCTCGCTCTTTAAACAGGTGGTGGATCAGACGCTCCTCCTCGTTCCTGCCCCAGCAGCCTGACACACAACACACACACACACACACACACACACACACAACACACACACACACACACACACAGCAAAACAAACAGGCCTGAATATGAGGTGGTCATATTTCAGTCCATCATGGCAGCTGTTCTCCCTGCTGATCCAGAGATCCAAATGCTGCAAATAACCAGCCATAATCTTCCTTTAATACTTTAATACTTCCAAACATACATACACACATGTTTTTGTTTGTTTTGATTTGCTGATATCGGCCTTTTATTAAATATCAGATATCAGCAAGTCAGTATCGTCCATCTTCGTTATGATGGAGGTTCCTCCTGACCACAGCTACACAAAAACACTCTGAAAACGTGCAGAGATGTTTTATTTTCAACACATTTTCTTTCTTAATTTAATTGTTCAATTATGCTTTTTGTAAATGAATTCTTCATTTAAAGGCAGTAATGTGTCCCAGAGTTTCTCTACCAGTGAATAGGTGTGATGTCACTCTGCCTTAAACAGCTGCTGACACTAAAAGAATTTCATCAATCTGGGTTTCAGTGGAGAGTTTTAGTGTCCCATGATGGTCTGAATGCTGCTTCAGAGGCTTTTCCACCCTGATGAGAAGAAAACTCTGGGTGGAAACACTGAATACTTGTAATTGTTTGGCGTGAAAATGGTTAAAGATTGTTCAATATCACACAAAATATCAGCTATCGACAGCTGCGATACAAAAACATCAGTATCGGCCTTCAAAAACCCACATGGGTCAAACTCTAATTCATATGATCAAAGTTGTGTGATCAGTAATATTTCACCCAACTGATCACATGTTTGTCTTTAATAAGTTTTGACAGATTCATGTTTCCATTCCAGCAACTTTCTGATTAAAGAGAATAAGAAGAGAATTCATTGGATCAGCAGGTATTCTATCAGGTCAAATAATACTAATATTATTGATCAGACTGACCAGAGGAGAGGAGAGTGAGCAGAAACAGCGTTCCCAGTCCCAGAAGGTGAAGCTTCATGGTGGCTCGGTGGTGAAATGGTCGGTTCCCGTCCGGAGTCCTTGCCCACCGACCTTCTGCTGCGCGGCTGACGGACGGCAGCAGCTGCAGAAACACAGCAGGGAGAAAATAGAAAACAGACACTGCAGGCCGGTGACTGGCTGCCTCCCTCCACTCAGGACGGGACGGGACGGGGCGGGACGGGACGGGACAGGGGGGCTGGAACAGAGTGGGAAGGAGGTAAATCAGACCCAAAAACATCATGAGAACAAGCGAGGAAAGATTTTGAACTTGTGTTTTGAAATTTTTAGTGAGAGAAAATGAGTACAAACCTGTTTTAACTCTCAAAAACAAAAACAATGAGGGATTTTAGAGGGATTTTATAAAAATATGACCGTAAAACTATAAGTTTACCATAGGAAAATTAGGTAAAACCTAAGATTTACAGCCCGCTAATTACGGTGTAACTAGATTGTAATTATGGGGTACTAATAAAATAATTACAGGTATAATGCTGTAGTTACAGAACAACAAAACTATATAACCACATACTTAAGTCTCTGTAAGTCTCCCATCCTCCCAATCTAAAGCATTACCAAATATTATGGTCCAATAAGATCACTATAACCTCATTGAGTAACACACACACACTTAAAATTCCTATAATTAATAATATTATATCATAATATCAGTGATTTTTTGTTCTACTAACTACTGAAACATGATATCTCAGACATCACTGGTCAGATTTTGCTGAAACTTGGGAGGGATCATGCAGTTTGGCCCTGTGTTCTGCTGTTTAAAAAAAAAAATACACTGATTGACCTGATGGGGGCGCTACATTTCAAAAGGTCAATATTTCACACTTTGAAAGGCCCTAACGCCAAATTAAATTAATTAATTAAACTGATTTTGATGACATTTGGAGGGATGGTGCATTTTGTTACTTACAACACATTTGTTTCAATGGAGTTATTAGACTCAACATCACCACTCAGCTGTAAAATTCCATGACTTTTCCATGACTTTCCATGGAAAAGTCCGGTTCTCAAACTGGGGTCTGGGGACCTCCAGGGGTCCATGAAGGGGTTTCAGAGCGTCCCTGATGGTTTAATGTCAGATATTTGATTCCCTGGAAGTTATTTTGTTCACATTTCCCTGTAACCACTGTTATCTTCCCACCTACAGTATAGACAGTAATGTAATTATGTAGTAAATCCTAACTACAAAAACTTTATCAGATGGGGTTCTTTTGGACAAAATCTGATGAAATAGGGGTCTGTGGTCTAATGTGGATTTATTCAGAGGTTCTTGACATAAAAAAAGTTTGGGAGCCCCTTCCCTACAGCACCATGAAGGAAAATATCACAGACAGACACACACACAGTTTTGGCTAGACTCAGTACCAACACAGATTCATCATTTATTACCAAACAATAACAAGATAAAGACAGACACGTATAAAAAACACACACACAGATGACAGTACTACCTTAACATTAAAACAGAGGTTAGGCATGGCATTAAAATAGCAGTTCATTGGCAGAAAAGTTCATTAAAATTTAAAATTCTAGAGTGTAGTCCATTAGGTTTATTCAACTCATTAATAAATCATTAAAAGTCTGTCTTTTTTCCGTCTCCACTCATCTGCGTCCCTCAGAGCGACAGGTTGACGTCGCTCTTCACCTTGCCGCTGCTCAGGCTGTGGATCATGGCGATCATGGCGGAGTGTTTGTTCAGCTCCTCCTCCTTCTGCCGCAGCTTGGCCTCCACCTGGCCCTTCTGCAGCTCCAGGGACGACGCCTGCAGACGGGACAGAGCGGTCAGGACACACCCGGGGCTCGGGTCCTCATGTGACCGAGGCCCCGTTTACACCTGGTATCAACGTGTCTCGTATCCGGATTGATGACACGATATGATTCAGATGGATTACATTT